>NW_027103782.1:0-7176 GCF_902728285.1 Clytia hemisphaerica
ACAACCTCCTTTTGATACGACCATTTTAAGACAAAAATATCCTTCATTAATCAGTTCAAGTTGGTCTTTGTACATCTTTGACAAACTCAGTATCGATGCCCTGATCATTTTAAGCACTGAACAGGATAGTTTTTCCTTCTCTTTCAGATAAAGATTCAACCTTTGGGTGATGTCCTTGTAAGTCCTTGTATACAGTTCTACAAAATTTGAAATACAAACTTTTATCAGTAAGGATGAAAAGGTGTTGCAAATTTCTCTGGCTTTGGACAAGTTTGATCGTCCTCAATTTTTCTAGTGAAACTCCGGGGGGGTACACTTAGGCAAATTCTGGCACGGGGACGTGCCGCTGGTCAGGGTCCCTTTTTTAAATTTCAAAATTTGTATTCGACAGGGTCTACTATTTTGGTTATTTTGGACAAGTTTCAGGTCGGAGATCAGTAAATTTATCATTTTTTCGTCTGTTTTTTGTCATTTTTGCCACTTTTCAGAGTGAAAAAGGGAAAATATTTCAAATTTTCGTACTGACAGGGTCCACTTTTCGAGCTCTAGCGGTGCGTCCCCGTCAAGGCCAGTGCCCCCCATCCCCTGGGGTGAAACTGCGGGATCCAGATTGTTTCAATCACTCTGTTCCCAAAAGGGTAAACACAATTTTGCTTTTTAAAATATGGTTTGGAGGCGTGACCTCTAAATTGATTTAATAACAATTCGTGATTTTTCTAGCCTTAGAAATCTAATTTGCTTAAAGTTTTTGTTAGCTAAATTTATACATGTAAAACGCATGAAATATTAAGAAGTAAGGATTAAAATAATTTTGGAATGAGTATATGGAGACAATCTTTTTATCCCTTTAATAAAGTTAACTTCAATTTGGCTTTATTTCCCTAGTACATCCACACCCAATCCCTATGTACCAATAGGGAGCATTGCAGGCACAAGAACATGGAAAATAACACCAAAGCCAGATGAAGGCATTAAGACAAAATTGGGTACGGGGATGTGACCGCTGGCCATGGTCCATTTTTTAGGCTCTGAAGATATCTGAGAGGGTCCCAAATTTAATAATCCTCAAGATGTGTATCTAACATGGCCGACTTGTGGCTATATTTTTCGTTTACTTTTAGTCATTTTGTCACTTTTTAGGTTGAAAATGAGGTGACAGGACAATTGCCCCCCAGGACAATTGCCTCCAGGACAATTACCCCCAGACAGTTACCTTCTCTTTATTCACGAAAATTAATTTTTGCTCACACATGTTTGTTTTACAGTGGTTGTATGATGCAGAATATTTTCTCCTGTAAACGAGACGCTTGAATAAAAAGTGGCTTTTTTTGAAAAGTCATACTATTATCAGCATCCTTTTATACACTTTCATACAACATTCTTAAATGCGGTTTTAAAGAAAAACAAGAGAAATAGTCAAAAAGACTAAAGGCTTCGGGACACGAGAAGTTTTTTTCGCGTTGGTGCAATGCAATATGCTCCATCCCAGCAACACAAGAAAAAAGGTGCGTGTCTCATGGTTTTTTTGTTTCATGCGATAAAAGGTGAGGAAAATACCCAAACGACACGCTCATTTTGTCCCTGATTCGAATCAATTTTGCTCCATTGACCCAGGAACAAAAGTGAGAGAAGCACAAAAATGTCATTAAAGAAAATTGGGGTGGAGACACGAGAGAGCGTTTCAGAGGCTGGTGGGATGGAGATGTTGCATTGCCCTAACGCGAAAAAAAACTTCTCGTGCCCCCTAGCCTTGACTGCAACAATCAAGAATTGTCTCGAAGGTAATTGTTCAGATATTTTTTTGATTTGATTAATTGTCCCGGGGGGGAGGGCAATTGTCTGGGGGAGCAATTGTCCTGGGGGTAATTGTCTGGGGGCAATTGTCCGGGGGTAATTATCCGGGGTGCAATTGTCACGGAGGGAGGCAATTTTCCTAGAATAGAGAATCATCTAGAATTCTGATAAGGTCCCAAATTCACCAAATATACATATCTGACATGGACAACTTTTTGAGCTCCAGCGGCATGTCCTTGTCAGTCGTCAAGGTCAGTGCCCCCCCCCCTCCAAATCGGGTGCCAAAGTACTCACAAAATCATTGAAATAAAAATAAAGATATTACCGTTTTCATGTGTCCATTCAGGATATAATATACGTAAAACTGCATTTGTAAATTCCCTTTTACCGCTACCTGAAATGAATTAAATCATAAGTAAAATATCAGAATGTCAGACAAAAAATTATATATACATAATAGTGAGTATCTTTACGATTTTTTTGGTATTTTTAATTTTTTAATTTTTAAATCATTCCGAAACAGAGGGAAATTTAGTAGAAAGTCAAAGGGAATTTAAATAGTGGTATGTGAAAGAAAAATCTAATAATGAAGATGATAGAAGAAAAGTAATATTGGAGAAACAATGAACTGCAAAAATTTCTGGCTGAAAAACACTGTTTTTAAGGGTTAATATCTCGAGGTAGGTACAGAAATCACCTATACTTGCAATTTATCTCTAAACGTATTTTTTTGAGAGCTTTCCAAAAATATACAACGTTTTCTCAAGCTAAAATAAAATTTTCATTAATTTTCGACCCTTATAATTTTTGCCTGATCTGAGAACGTCATATGTGTCCGAAAATCACACTAAAGCGTCCGAAAAAAAATTGGCACCCAAGTTATTTTGATTCCCCTACCCCTTATTAGCTTTCCAAAAATGAATAACAAGTGCTTTGACTAAAAAAATCGAGTGACCTCAAAAAAAAACGAACATGAACAAATGGCCCCCTACCAATCCACAAATATCAAATAATTTAGATTTCAATATTTAGATTTTATTACAGTTTTTTCGACTTATAGAAGTGGACTTTTTTCGGGACACCCTGTTATTTATTAATTGACATATGCTCTCAGGCTGAATTATAGCTTAAAGGGAACTGTTGAGGGGGGTTGAATTTAAGGGTATGACGGTATTGGGCCTTTTTACCCCCGGTAAATCGGTATTACAAGAAAAAAACGACGGGATCACGGTATTTCATTTTCTACCGGTATCGGTAAATTGACTGTTTTTTTGTCGGTATTTCGATATTTTTATTAATAAAAAACGGTATTTCGGTATAAAACTATTTACCTTTTAGTTTCTTCATGAGTTTCATGCAGAAAAATTTTCAAAAGAGATAAGTCTATTCCGCTATTTTAACCAGTAAAATTTTCTTGCTCGCTTCGCTTGCACAATCTTGGATGTCTTATCGACTTATTGTCATGGTAAGGTTATTCAAAATAAGCAAAACTTTACGATATCTAAACAAATATTTTCGTTATTTTTCTGCGGGCGCATATTTTTTAATGACAACTTTTGTGATACAAATACTGCATCCAACGAACGAGTCTAGATAAAATTTTCTCCCTCAGCACTATGATATGGTCGTCTCTCCGTATTCACTTATATTGCTACTACATTACAATACACTGATACTGCAGTAACTTAGAGACAGTAAAGGCGGTATTTACTCATTCAATAATTAGTAAAAGTAGGTAGTTCTAAAAACATCTTGTGCAGCATCAAACGATTAAAAAATAATTCACATCATGATGTACATGATGCGTTTTCAGGCAATCTAGGCATTCTAAATCTTAATTTTTTTCTTGGGCGAAACTCTTGGAACGCCGCTCCGGGTACGGCAGGTACGTCGCTCGCCGTACCTTATTTTTCTTTTGCCAACAAATGGTCAGTGTTGAATAAAATCAAAAATTGTGTGACCAAACAAGGCATACTTGGCTAACAATAGCGCATTAACGCCGTTTTTCAATAACAAAGGAAGGCGAAAATTGTCGAAAAATTTTCGCGCTTGCTTCGCTCGCGTTCTTATTTTCCATTTATTTCCTTTCCTCCGATAGGGGGGACGTTTAACTTTTGAATTCGCGTCCTCTAGTTGCACCACAGCACCACCTCTATGAAGCGTGTGTTGAAACGGTCTACGGCTTCTCAGACCATGATTGGCCCCAACCTCGATTTTAAATTAATTCTCAATATAAAAGACATCTTACGGGTCTGCGAGGAAGAAATTATTTGAGGAAAAGCTTAATTTTGCATTTGCCTCCCGTAACAAGCAAGTAACTTTGGCGATGCAGACCTAAAATATTGCTTTATGAAAGCTCAAATAGCTGTAAAAGAGGCCTTAAAAAGTCGACGATATCGAGAATAAGGTCACAAAACTAGCAAAAAACTTTATAGAATGGGCCAAAAATAAGGTCACAATCGTTTAACCAAAGATGTAAAAGCAAAATTGGTGCGTGAACGTGAAAATGGTTTTTTTCGCGCGTGAATACGTGAATTGGCAAAAATTTGTGCGTGAAAACCTGAATTGAGGGTTGACTGGGGGGCCTCATAAAGTACAAAACTTCTTTGTACAGTTTCTAATTTGTTACTACACAATAGATTTGATAACTGAAAATTATTATTATTTTCGAAAAAAAACATAAATATAATATCGGTATCGGTATCGGTATTACGGTATTTGACCCAAAATTTTGTCGGTATGACGGTGTTTAAGGCCCCTGAAACCCCCCCCCCCACTTGAGGAGTAGAAACAATCTGAAAATGTAACTAAAAACGCTTCTTTTAAAAACAATAACATCTTGTATCACAATTTCTAAAAGTACCAGTGAAATGTAATCGCATTGTACTGTATGTTAGAACATAGAAGAATTTGACGACTGGAAAATATTTCAGGCTGGTGCAATAAAAGGCCATAGAAACACTTTACTTTCTTTCTCATAAAGAGTTTTAATCAAGACTTATAAAAAGATCAAAATCCCGAAAAATTATATTTTTAAAAGGATAGAAAATGCTTCACTAGATGGAAATCCGGGGGGGGTACTAGGGTTGGCGAATGAGGGGTATTTGCGGACGGGACCTCCGAAAACCGACCCTTAGAGAGACTGATTTTTACCGAATTGGTGACCCTTAGAGAGACTTTTTGAAATTCTTTTTTCGATTTTTGAAAAAAGTCATACCTTTAGAGAGACTTTATTACAATTTTTTTTCTGGAAATCACAAAATTTCCTAAAAATCCTGAATTTTCCTACCCTTACAGAGACTTTTTTAAAAAAGGTATTTGGCCCTTTTACACAAAAGTCACACCTTTGAATGTGCAAGAAATTTGCCTTGGTGGGACTTAACAAGGTGTGAAATGTACTTTTCCTACCCTGGTGATTTACTCAATTTTTCCTGTGAGGTTGATTCTACATTCTACTGAACAAAATTAATTTTTGCTCACACATGTTTGTTTTACAGTGGTTGTATGATGCAGAATATTTTCTCCTGTAAACGAGACGCTTGAATAAAAAGTCGCTTTTTTGGAAAAGTCATAGAATGTGAAATTTGTTATTAATGATGTCACAAAGTCAATTGAAAGTATTATTGGAGTCAAACAGGGGGATATTTTGGGTCCTCTGTTGTTCATATTTTATCTTGCAGCCGTAATGATATCATGGCGTAATGCGTATGATAGACCGGTCTGTATTTTCCATACGAAGTTTGATGATGTATTAACTGGTCGTAGATACAACACAAAGAGAAATATCGAGGAATTCTCTTTACCAGATTCGGAATATGCTGATGACACAGCTGTTTTATTCACATCGCGTGAATCGACTGAAACGTACGTACCCCTCCTCTTCAATCATTTTAATAGATACGGTCTCGAAATACATGCTGGCACCGACGAAAAACCCTCCAAATCAGAAATCCTTTTCGTTGCAGCACCAAAACGCATCTATACAAATCCTTCTACATACGATGGCTGCAATCTGTCAAATATTGTTCTACCAGGTGGCGCACATTTACCAATAGTGGATCGCTTTTGTTACCTGGGCTCTTTTCTGACGAGAGATTTGTAATGATAATGTTGATGTTGATGCCCGAATCAATTCGGCAAGTCGGGCATTCGGTAAATTGAGAAATTGTTTATTTTCGTCAACCAGTATTTCATACAAAGCTAAGAAATTTGTATACGAATGCATTATCTTGGCTATTCTCTTACACGGTGCTGAACACTGGTGTTTAACCGAAAATCTTTTCCGAAAATTACGTTTATTCCATGCTAGATGTGTACGTGCAATGTGTCGTGTGAACCGGCTCCACACCCGTGTGTATAGAATCAGAACGTCTGATCTGTTAAATCGTTTATCTCTGAAATCCTTGATTCGTACGTGAATCGCCGTCAACTTCGTTGGCTGGGTCATGTCGCTCGTATGGAACAACAGCGACTACCCAGAAAAATGCTAACTTCGTGGGTGCCATCGAAACGCCCTCGTGGAGCACCAAACTTCACATATGGAAGAGGAATTTACAAGTGCTTGAAAAAGGTTGGTTTGTCAAAAAATGACTGGTATCAAAAAGCTTTGAATCGTCTGGATTGGCGTAAAATTATTAATTCCAAGTAGCATATTTTTTGATAGTTTTATCTAGTTACTTATTTGCATAATTTTTCCTTTTTTCGCTTTTTATTTTATCTACCTAGCGCTGTGATCTCTATCTTAGGATAGGGCCTATTCCCTGTGCTAAGGGAAGGTTTATCTCTCTCATAGAATGTAATCGCATTGTACTGTATGTTAGAACAGAGAAGAATTTTAATAAATTCTCTACACCTGGGTAAATGTAATAAATATAACAAGTGTACACTTGTTATATTTATTACATTTACCCAGGTGTAGAGAATTTATTAAAATTCTTCTCTGTTCTAACATACAGTACAATGCGATTACATTCTATGACTTTTCCAAAAAAGCGACTTTTTATTCAAGCGTCTCGTTTACAGGAGAAAATATTCTGCATCATACAACCACTGTAAAACAAACATGTGTGAGCAAAAATTAATTTTGTTCAGTAGAATGTAGAATCAACCTCACAGGAAAAATTGAGTAAATCACCAGGGTAGGAAAAGTACATTTCACACCTTGTTAAGTCCCACCAAGGCAAATTTCTTGCACATTCAAAGGTGTGACTTTTGTGTAAAAGGGCCAAATACCTTTTTTAAAAAAGTCTCTGTAAGGGTAGGAAAATTCAGGATTTTTAGGAAATTTTGTGATTTCCAGAAAAAAAATTGTAATAAAGTCTCTCTAAAGGTATGACTTTTTTCAAAAATCGAAAAAAGAATTTCAAAAAGTCTCTCTAAGGG
>NW_027103782.1:7540-13161 GCF_902728285.1 Clytia hemisphaerica
CGACAAGAATTTTGTAAGATTATCTTTTGTTCGATATATTCAAGATAAAATCGGAAAGAACTATTCTTATAAAAAATCATAGTTACAAGAAACCCAATTGAAAATTTTGTTATTTTAATATATTTCTCATGATTTGTTGAATTAATATTCTGAATAATTATTTTTATTATTATCAAAGAGAATGCAAAGTACCTTATTGGAACTAATTTTCGCGGGAACTAATTTTCGCGGTCAAAAAAAATATCCGAAAAATTGCATTTCGCGGGTTTAAATTTTCGCCGTTTTTTTCATTCTGGAATTTTCGCGGCTTTTAATTTTCGCGATTTTGACAAAAAACCGCGAAAAACGCTAAAATCAATTCCCGCGAAAACTAGTTCCAATAAGGTATCTGCACACATCTGATTAATCGTTCAACAAAAGAAAGTCAATTTTCCCCACATAAAGCAACATTCATTTGATCGACCAACATTCGAAAAAACAAAGGATTATACAAATCTTCTATAAAAACCATAACGTGTCCTTCCTCTTTTAAAACAGGTGAATTTATTATCTCATCATAAGTGACCGAAAGTCTGACACTTTGTGAAGTGTTAGTTCGCTGAGCACCTGCTTTTGAAATGGACACCACAACACTATCAACATACAAATCGATCTGGAGCAAGCCTGTCCAAGTGGTAACCAACCCGTTCAAATCCAAAACAGCATTGAAACACCATCGCAGTGAGCTCACAACGGCCATGAAAAATTCAAGAGAGATGGCCGGGTACAGGTTAATACTCCCATCTTTGGAAGGCAAAATTATATTCAATGTGGTATAATCATTCAAACACTGATGTTTAAAACGACCGAAATATTCGATCCCTTTATAGTTGACATCTTTCACCAAATCTAGCATGACTTTCATTAGGTACTTACTTAATATTGGTAGCCTTGCGTATAAAAATTGTTGTTCTGGTACAAAGGCTTTTACAAGTGAGCAAAAATGGCCTTCAGATAATATACGGCTAGGAACAGGAAATCCATCACAATGTATTATAATCTTGTAATGTTTTTCATTTTGTAGTTCTTCTAATGCATTTGCTTTCTTTCTCAAATCATCTCTATTGTGAATTAAACTACCGATTGGTTTAATTAGTAAGCCGTAGTATAGATATATGATACTTTGTTTGATGGGCTCGTTCCCTCGTGGCAGCTTTGTTTTATATTCACGAAAATCACTTATCTCAATCATTTTCAACGTAGCCATTTCATTTGCCAAATCTAACATAAGGTCATTTTCTTTGAGTTGGATCGATCTTTTTCTGAGATGTGAATACATCCAAACCTCTGTACATGGTATTCGCAGTAACTGTGAGGCAAGCTGGTATAGGTTTGTTGGGTCATAGTGATCAAAGTTTAAATATTGATCAAAGTTCGAATATGTTTCGAGTCCAATGTCTACAATTATTGTCACATTTCTTGTTTTCAAACAATTAGTGTTCTGTTTTTGACTAGAGGCTTCAATTAATAAAACAAAATGAAAAATCACCAAGCACTGGAAAAACATTATTCGATTTCCAGATATGTAAGTATATACACCATCAATTTTCAGTAAAATGAAATGTGAGAGCAGAAAGGACTCTGATGACCTGAAGCAAATAATAAATCAAATCTAAGATCTAGAAAAACAGGAACAATCATTTCATTAAACCAATAGTGAATTTTGATTCGATGAAAGCGTGTTTTATCCCAGCATGCTCTATTCAAACACATGAATCATAAATCAATAATTGAAAAATACAAAACATGAAAGGTTTGGTTTTCATCAAAGACGTTCAATACTCGTGTTTATCCATTCTATTATTCAATCTGTGTTCACATGGTATTAACCCGAGTGCATATAAACATAGCAAAAACAAGTAAATAAAAATATAAGAGATAAAAATACTATAGTAAATTTTCTAAGCGAAAATCTTGTGAGCTGATTCCGATGGTATTTTCTTGGTCTTTTGTCATGTTTTAGCCCTAGTGTGTGACCCATCAAGTTATAAGTCTAATGTTAATTTATATGGATCTTCACGAATTGCAATAAACAAACATAAAAATGAATTATAAAACACAATAACATGCATATCCAGTGGTCAAATGACCGTATTATTGTGTTACTTGCTTTGAAGCAAGTTTGAAAGGAAAAGATGGATTTTTCACAGCAATTAATTAGCACATAATTTCTTAATACTTTGCAGAATTTCGAGACGGAATAAGCCTCCTTATATACTTCACTGACTAACTTTTGACGCTCAAATGAACGCTCTTCCCTGTGCTTATTACAATGTGCCAACTAAGTAAAAAATACGTTACGTTTAATAACGTGATTTTGGGGGACAAGAAGGTAAATCTATGACATGAGTTTAGACTTGCAGCCCTTGTTGATTCAGCGCCATCCCCACTTAGCCGACATTCGGGTTCGGAAATTATTCTCCGATACATTAAGCTCTAAAGAACAGGAAGATCTTTCAACATCTGAAAGGTTTAGATTATATAATCATGCCCGACCACGTCAAGGATTTATCAGCGGGAGTTAGTTTTCAGAAATTATCAGCTCCAACCGAATCATTTTCAAGCTTACACACAAGGATAGTTGAGTCCGACTGAGGATGCAGTACCTCAAAGGCCGATTTAATTCCTCTCCGATGGGAATTCGGCCCGCTCTTTTAGAGCTTTAGCGTGGGTGGACACCGATCTACCATAAGAGAAAATTCCCGCGACCAGATCTTGTAAAAGATGTATTTCTTTATAATGCGTTCCCTTAAACCTGATGTGTACTTAGAATAAAATGAAGAATCAATATGGAATACCTGTTGCATAGCAGTAAATGTTTTTAAATTTTCATCAAACACTCGCGTCTTTTTGCCCGTCAAAAATCGGAATAAACGAATCTATGAGAAAAAGAAAATAGTTTTTGACTAAGGTGTCTCGTTAATCAATTAACATTCTATTTGATAAGAACTTAACGAGCTTAAAAATGCAAAAATGATATGAATTTAAAAAGCCTTCAATTGCTGAATTTTATCCATATGCAAACCTGCTATAAAATGGGACTTCAGCAAAAAAAAAATTGCCCTAAAAAGCATGGATCGTAGCAAAAAGATCGAAAACCCATTCCTGTCACACACCCATACAATCCAACGCCTAGGAAACTCAGATCAAATGCACTTAGTAGAAATAAGCTGGTAGGGATCTTAAGCTGGGCGTCCACTGAAAGAAGGTTATACATGCTGCAAAAAATAAATCAAAACATATGTCTGAGTGATGTAGAATGAAAACGTTTTTATTTTTATTTACGCCTTTATCGCAATTAAACAATAGACCTTATCAGAGTTTTTGATTTTTCTAAAAAAGCGATGCATCGTGGGATTGTTTCGAGTGTATTACAATAGAATTCCCTCGAGGAATTCCTAAGAGATTTCTATTGTAATACACTCGAAACAATCCCACAATGCATCATTTTTTTTTAAATATAAAAAACTCCAATAAGGTCTATTTCGCGACGAACTTATTTTTCCAAGCACCTTTAAAGTGTAAATTTTATAGGGAATAGCATGTTGTAAAGAGAATAATGTGAAAATATAATCACATATGTCATAAAAAGAGACCAACCTTTCTATCAGGGGACACTGTAACGAACTGTTTACCATCTGGTGAAAAATTCAATGACGTCACTATTGTCTTCGCCTGAAAATATCAAAAAAGTTACAACCAGCCACAACCACCCAGAAAAAGGTACAACCAGCCAGGAAAAGGTACAACCAGCCAGGAAAAAAGGTACAACCAGCCACAACCACCCAGAAAAAGGTACAATCGGCCAGAAAAAAGGTACAATCAGCCACAACTACCCACAACCACCCAGAAAAAAGGTACAACCACCCAGAAAAAGGTACAATCAGCCACAACCACCCACAACCACCCAGAAAAAAGATACAACCATCCAGGAAAAAAGGTACAACCAGCCACAACCACCCAGAAAAAGGTACAACCACCCAGGAAAAAAGGTACAACCAGCCACAACCACCCAGAAAAAGGTACAACCACCCAGGAAAAGGTACAACCACCCAGAAAAGGGTACAACCACCCAGAAAAAAAGTTACAACCAGCCACAACCACCCAGAAAAAGGTACAATCAGCCAGAAAAAAGGTACAACCAGCCACAACCACCCACAACCACCCAGAAAAAGATACAACCATCCAGGAAAAAAGGTACAACCAGCAACAACCACCAAGAAAAAGGTACAACCAGCCACAACCACCCAGAAAAAGGTACAACCACCCAGAAAAAGGTACAACCACCCAGGAAAAGGTACAACCAGCCAGAAAAAAAGTTACAACCAGCCCAACCACCAAGAAAAAGGTACAACCACCCAGAAAAAGGTACAATCAGCTAGAAAAAAGGTACAACCAGCCACAACCACCCAGAAAAGGGTACAACCACCCAGAAAAAAAGTTACAACCAGCCACAACCACCCAGAAAAAGGTACAATCAGCCAGAAAAAAGGTACAATCAGCCACAACCACCCACAACCACCCAGAAAAAGGTACAACCACCCAGGAAAAAAGGTACAACCAGCCACAACCACCCAGAAAAAGGTACAACCAGAAAAAAAAAAAAAAGGTACAATCAGCCACAACCACCACAACCACCCAGAAAAAGATACAACCACCAGAAAAAAGGTACAACCCCAAAACACCAAGAAAAAAAAGGTACAACCAGCCACAACCACCCAGAAAAAGGTACAACCACCCAGAAAAAGGTACAACCACCCAGGAAAAGGTACAACCAGCCAGGAAAAAAGGTACAACCAGCCACAACCACCCAGAAAAAGGTACAACCACCCAGAAAAAAAGTTACAACCAGCCCAACCACCAAGAAAAAGGTACAACCACCCAGAAAAAGGTACAATCAGCTAGAAAAAAGGTACAACCAGCCACAACCACCCAGAAAAAGGTACAACCACCCAGAAAAAAAGTTACAACCAGCCACAACCACCCAGAAAAAGGTACAACCCAGCCAAAAGGTACAACCAGCCAGAAAAAAGGTACAACCAGCCAAAACCAGAAAAAACAACCCAGAAAAAGGTACAACAGCCACAACCCCACAACCACCCAGAAAAAGGTACAACCACCCAGAAAAAAGGTAACAGCCACCCACCAACACCAACCACCAGAAAAAGGTACAACCATCCAGGAAAAAAGGTACAACCAGCCACAACCACCCAGAAAAAGGTACAACCACCCAGAAAAAGGTACAACCAACCAAGAAAAGTACAAAGGATACAACCACCAGAAAAAAGGGTACAACCACCAGAAAAATTACAACCAGCCACAACCACCCAGAAAAAGGTACAATCAGCCAGAAAAAAGGTACAATCAGCCACAACCACCCACAACCACCCAGAAAAAGATACAACCATCCAGGAAAAAAGGTACAACCAGCAACAACCACCAAGAAAAAGGTACAACCAGCCACAACCACCCAGAAAAAAGGTACAACCACCAGGAAAAGGTACAACCAGCCAGGAAAAAAGGTACAACCAGCCACAACCACCCAGAAAAAGGTACAACCACCCAGGAAAAGGTACAACCAC
>NW_027103782.1:13974-18644 GCF_902728285.1 Clytia hemisphaerica
CCAGGAAAAATGTACAACCAGCCACAACCACCCAAAAAAGGTACATCAGCCAGAAAAAAGTACAATCAGCCACAACCACCCACACCAACCCAGAAAAAGGTACAACCACCCAGGAAAAAAGGTACAACCAGCCACAACCACCCAGAAAAAGGTACAACCAGCCAGGAAAAGGTACAACCAGCCAGGAAAAAATGTACAACCAGCCACAACCACCCAGAAAAAGGTACAATCAGCCAGGAAAAAAGGTACAATCAGCCACAAACAACCCACACCACCCAAAAAAGGTACAACCACCCAGGAAAAAAGGTACAACCAGCCACAACCACCCAGAAAAAGGTACAATCAGCCAGAAAAAAGGTACAATCAGCCACAACCACCCACAACCACCCAGAAAAAGATACAACCATCCAGGAAAAAAGGTACAACCAGCCACAACCACCCAGAAAAAGTACAATCAGCCAGAAAAAAGGTACAATCAGCCACAACCACCCAGAAAAAGGTACAACCACCCAGGAAAAGGTACAACCACCCAGGAAAAAGGTACAACCACCCACAACCCAAATTTAAAGACAATTTTAACATTTTTCAAATCAACCCTTTGCCTTGATCTTTGATTTCAAAGGTTTAGAAAGTTCCATATTCAGCCCTCATAGACCTCATATTTTTATTATATCAAAAGGTTCTGTAATGAATACAATATCTATTTGCCAAAAAAGGTAATTTTTTCTTTTCTGTATGAAAATGTAAAGATGCAATTGCTAGAATATCACATAAAAATTTACACAAATAGAAATAAAAGTGAGATAACACTAGTACTGAAATAAAACATTACTCTAAATGATAATCGATACTATTTTCTAAAGTCATTAAAAAATGATTTCCACAAAAATTACTTCCCTTAATATTTGAACTAAAGTCTATTCGAAAAATTGACAGTTTGCAAACTTCAATACATTTTTCTTGAAGGGAAAAAATACAACTAGAAGTAATACCTCGTTGAGAAGAACTGAGCTCGTTCAAAAGTGTTTTCTTTTCAGGTTTTTCATATCCTTCAGTGAGCAAAAATGGCTTCTGGATTCTGGATTCTTCAAAAAATGGCTTCTGATCCCAGAAAGGTATAAACAATCTGAAAACATATTTGAAATCAGCGCAGTACAAAGTTTCAGAAGGTACAGTTTCTGATCAAGTAGGAAAAATCTTAAATTTTTTTTCATGTTCATTTTCTACCTTCTTTTTTGAATTTAAAAAATGATGAAATTGTTAAAACTTGAATTAACTTTGACATAACCTTGATTTTAAGTAAGGCTTAACAAAAAACATAGGTTAACAGAAGAAGCAAAAGGATAACAAATATATATTTTTTCTTTTTGAAAATGATCAAAATGATAACATGATAAAATGATGAAAACTAGGGAGATAAGGGGTTGTAACAAAATATGCAGGACAACAAAACCTAAAGCGAGAGAAACTTACTTCCACTATTAATAAGGAAAGACAGAAGGTCAACTCCAGCATGAGGGAAGTCTCCTGGGCGAAATTTCTGATCTGGAGTTGATCAAAAACAAAGTCAAACAAAAGCAACAACTTCTCACAATCAACACCCAAGTCTACTAACAACCTTTAGGGCAAAGGGGTATGCACAAATTATTTAGAATGAGCCAGTCATATGCCTGGTGTCTTAACAAAACAGTAAAGAAATTCAAGATGAAATCTGTGAGGGCTGAATATGGAACTTTCTCAAACCTTTGAAATCAAATTACAGGAAAAGGGTTGATTTGAAAAATGTTGTGGTATAAGTCTTTAAATTTGGGTTGTGGGTGTTTGTACCTTTTTTCCTGGGTGGTTGTACCTTTTCTGGGTGGTTGTACCATTTTCTGGGTGGTTGTACCTTTTTCTGGGTGGTTGTGGCTGGTTGTACCTTTTTTCTGGCTGATTGTACCTTTTCCTGGGGGGTTGTGGCTGGTTGTACATCTTTTCCTGGCTGGTTGTACCTTTTCCTGGGTGGTTGTACCTTTTTCTGGGTGGTTGTACCTTTTTCTGGGTGGTTGTACCTTTTTCTGGGTGGTTGTACCTTTTTCTGGGTGGTTGTGGCTGGTTGTACCTTTTTTCCTGGGTGGTTGTACCTTTTCCTGGGTGGTTGTACCTTTTTCTGGGTGGTTGTGGCTGGTTGTAACTTTTTTTCTGGGTGGTTGTACCTTTTTCTGAGTGGTTGTTGCTGGTTGTACTTTTTTTCTGGCTGATTGTACCTTTTCCTGGGTGGTTGTGGCTGGTTGTACCTCTTTTCCTGGCTGGTTGTACCTTTTCCTGGGTGGTTGTACCTTTTTCTAGGTGGTTGTACCTTTTTCTGGGTGGTTGTACCTTTTTCTGGGTGGTTGTGGCTGGTTGTACCTTTTTTCCTGGATGGTTTTGTACCTTTTTCTGGGTGGTTGTGGGGTTGTGGCTGATTGTACCTTTTTTCTGGCTGATTGTACCTTTTTCTTGGTGGTTGTGGCTGGTTGTACCTTTTTTCCTGGGTGGTTGTACCTTTTTCTGGGTGGTTGTACCTTTTTCTGGGTGGTTGTGGCTGGTTGTACCTTTTTCCTGGCTGGTTGTACCTTTTCCTGGCTGGTTGTGGCTGGTTGTACCTTTTTTCCTGGGTGGTTGTACCTTTTTCTGGGTGGTTGTACCTTTTTCTGGGGGTTGTGGGGGTTGTACTTTTTTTTTTTTTTTTCTGCTGATTGTACCTTTTCCTGGTGGTTGTGGCTGGTTGTACATCTTTTCCTGGCTGGTTGTACCTTTTCCTGGGTGGTGTACCTTTTTCTGGGTGGTTGTACCTTTTCGGGGTTGTACCTTTTTCTGGTGGTTGTGGCTGTTGTAACTTTTTTTCTGGGTGGTTGTACCTTTTTCTGGGTGGTTGTGGGTGGTTGTGGCTGATTGTACTTTTTTTCTGGCTGATTGTACCTTTTTCTGGGTGGTTGTGGCTGGTTGTAACTTTTTTTCTGGGTGGTTGTACCTTTTTCTGGGTGGTTGTGGCTGGTTGCACCTTTTTTCTGGCTGATTATACCTTTTTCTGGGTGGTTGTGGCTGGTTGTACCTCTTTTCCTGGCTGGTTGTACCTTTTTCTGGGTGGTTGTACCTTTTTCTGGGTGGTTGTGGCTGGTTGTAACTTTTTTTCTGGGTGGTTGTACCTTTTTCTGGGTGGTTGTACCTTTTTCTGGGTGTTTGGCTGTGTACCTTTTTTCTGGCTGGTTGTACCTTTTCCTGGCTGGTTGTACCTTTCTCTGGGTGGTTGTACCTTTTTCTGGGTGGTTGTGGCTGGTTGTAACTTTTTTTCTGGGTGGTTGTACCTTTTTCTGGGTGGTTGTGGCTGGTTGCACCTTTTTTCTGGCTGATTGTACCTTTTTCTGGGTGGTTGTGGCTGGTTGTACCTCTTTTCCTGGCTGGTTGTACCTTTTCCTGGGTGGTTGCACCTTTTTCTGGGTGGTTGTACCTTTTTCTGGGTGGTTGTGGCTGGTTGTACCTTTTTTCCTGGATGGTTGTAACTTTTTCTGGGTGGTTGTGGCTGGTTGTACCTTTTTTCCTGGATGGTTGTAACTTTTTCTGGGTGGTTGTGGGTGGTTGTACCTTTTTTCCTGGGTGGTTGTACCTTTTTCTGGATGGTTGTACCTTTTTCTGGGTGGTTGTGGCTGGTTGTAACTTTTTTTCTGGGTGGTTGTACCTTTTTCTGGGTGGTTGTGGCTGGTTGCACCTTTTTTCTGGCTGATTGTACCTTTTTCTGGGTGGTTGTGGCTGGTTGTACCTCTTTTCCTGGCTGGTTGTACCTTTTTCTGGGTGGTTGTACCTTTTTCTGGGTGGTTGTGGCTGGTTGTAACTTTTTTTCTGGGTGGTTGTACCTTTTTGGGGGGGGTGGTGTACCTTTTTCTGGGTGGTTGTGGCTGGTTGTACCTTTTTTCCTGGCTGGTTGTACCTTTCCTGGCTGGTTGTACCTTCTCTGGGTGGTTGTACCTTTTTCTGGGTGGTTGTGGCTGGTTGTAACTTTTTTTCTGGTGGTTGTACCTTTTCTGGGTGGTTGTGGCTGGTTGCACCTTTTTTCTGGCTGATTGTACCTTTTCTGGTGGTTGTGGCTGGTTGTACCTCTTTTCCTGGCTGGTTGTACCTTTTCCTGGGTGGTTGCACCTTTTTCTGGGTGGTTGTACCTTTTTCTGGGTGGTTGTGGCTGGTTGTACCTTTTTTCCTGGATGGTTGTAACTTTTTCTGGGTGGTTGTGGGTGGTTGTGGCTGATTGTACCTTTTTTCTGGCTGATTGTACCTTTTTCTGGGTGGTTGTGGCTGGTTGTACCTTTTTTCCTGGGTGGTTGTACCTTTTTCTGGATGGTTGTACCTTTTTCTGGGTGGTTGTGGCTGGTTGTACCTTTTTTTCCTGGGTGGTTGTACCTTTTTCTGGATGGTTGTACCTTTTTCTGGGTGGTTGTGGCTGGTTGTACCTTTTTTCCTGGGTGGTTGTACCTTTTTCTGGGTGGTTGTGGCTGGTTGTGGCTGATTGTGGCTGGTTGTGGCTGGTTGTGGCTGATTGTGGCTGGTTGTGGCTGATTGTGGCTGGTTGTGGCTGATTGTGGCTGGTTGTGGCTGGTTGTGGCTGGTTGTGGCTGATTGTGGCTGGTTGTGGCTGGTTGCGTATTTTAGTATTACCC
>NW_027103782.1:19830-24990 GCF_902728285.1 Clytia hemisphaerica
TTCCATTCATATCCCCCTTGTTTATTATTGGAAAAATGTTCTTAAAAGTTCCCTCTTTTGCCCTAATTCTGCTCTATAAGCCTCCTTTTCAAAAATTTTCCACCCAGGACATTTTAATTACAACCCCCCTCCCCCCTGCTTATTAAGTTTTGAGATTTTGTTAAACCCTATCGCTTATTCCAACGGCTATTAGCCGAGAGTATGTCGAACGCTTCGTAAATCAATTTTTTGATTTTCTTTGTGACTAGACCGCTTCAAGTCTAGTATTTCAATTATTCCTGTTTTTTTCTTAGCCTGATATTACCGAGGATTTGACCAAACTTGAAAGAAAACTCAACGAGGCTGTGGAAAACGAAGATTTCGACTTAGCGCGTATGTATTAAAGATTGAAATTTTCAAATTCTTTGTCTCTATTTCAATAGAAGTTAGAATTGATACAATATTGACCTGTTAGTGAGAGCTGTACTGAAAAACATTTTCTATTGAGTTTGCCCATCCTTCGTATCCGTGTACTAGTATGGTTTAACTCATCCCGGGATCACTCAGGCAAAACGGGGTATCCCCGACGGGGACATGCGCTTGAAAGGGTCACTTTCTGAATATATTTGACAGGGTCCTAAATTCACTAAATTTCAAAAGTTGTATCTCACAGGGTCCATTTTGGCCTTTCCCACCACACTTGATTGGCTACAAATAGGTCCTTTACCCCCACCGCTCCCCCTTCAGGACATTATCAAATGTAAAGGGGTTATCTACAAGAACTTTTTTCCTGTTTTATTTTTCAGAAGAGATCAGTGAACAAATCAAAGATTTAACGAATGACACGAATTCATAAGTCAGTGGTAAATGATGTTACACATTGAGAGCTAATCCATCTGTTTTTGTTACTATTACCATTGGGTAAGCATTAAATTTTCGTTTTCTACATTAAATTATTTCTTTTTACAAATTTCAAAATTGTACAATATATTAGACTATTATAATTGAAATATTAAGATTATTTTATACATACTGCTATTTTACAACAACTTGCTTTGAAAATATAATTTTTGACATTGAACTATACATCATTCTTCCCCCTTTCGTATATTATGTCACAAGCCCGCTGGACTCCTACCAACTGGAAAGTATTTTACCCGATAGGAAAAATACCTTAAAATTCCGTGGTCTTTCATTTGACCCCCATTCGAAATTGAGCTAGAATTTGACAATGCCTGGGGGTGTACATTTTTTGAATATATTTTGATATTTTGGGCCTGGAGACAAGTTTTAGCGCCAAAACGAGGCTAAAACTTTGGGGCAGCCTAGAAACTTCAAAAATGGTCGGATATGGCTGAAATTTTGCACACTTGCTCCTTTGGTGAAGAAAAGGTCCGATTTGGTGAAATTGGTTACTTTTATCAAATTTACAATTGGGCCTACAAATGATTTAAAAAAGCTGAAGTTGAACCCAATGTGGTTAGCAAGTTCGACAGTATTATTAAAGTCATAGGAGGTCTTTACTCTGTAATCTTCTTTAAAAACAAATTCTGTTATGTTTTATATATTCTGCTGTTAATTTTTTTTTTATTTCAAATTTCAAAGATCACTCGATTTTTCTTTCACTTTTTCGTAAAAATAATTGTCATCTTTTGAGACTTTTGAAGATCTTTTGATCTTCCTGATCAGTATTTCACAGCACACATATTTTCCAGGAATATGTTCATTGTCCTTTTTTTCAAATTTCGGTTTCAACAATTACCTTGGTGCTTTTTGATCTCCAGGAATTTGAGAAAGCAGACAATGATGTAGTTCTTCGATGTTTCAATGTTAAACCTGGATGTTGTTTTAAAAGAGTTTCCTTTCCAAAAGCTGATAATTTATTTGAGTTGATGTTAAATTCAACAAAGCTTCGTCTAGTTGATATTTTTTGTTTTGCTTTACGAATGATTGGCAATCTGTCGCAAATTTCAATGATCAGTCCATGTTTTTTCAAAGTCTCTAGCACAGCTATCATTGATAAACATAAAACAACAAACCAAACCAAATAATATTTTCCAATCAAGTATGGTGCCGTTGTTACCAATAATGTAACGAATGCAATTTCAGCAAAAACTTCCATTTTGCCTGGTATTGTTTTTCTTGCTGTTTGCCTTTATTAGTACTAAACTTTCTACGCAGAGAAAAATTTTTCATCTTTTACTTTATACTACTTTCCTACTTTAGCTATATTGCGATTTTCTTATTCATTATCAAAATTGTAAGATTTGCTCAAGTCTGATTTGTAGCTAATTGCACTTTTCCCTGAAGTCAATTAAAGGGACATAACAGTACTTGCGAAATTTGTAAACAAACTGTATGAATCAAAACAAATGTCACATGTCAAAATAAAAAATCAAACCAAATATGGCTGTAATTTTGATTGTTCAATTGTTTTACAAGTTTGTTTTGGACACGTGTTTTTAATTGTTCTCTTTAATGAGAAAAAAATATCCTGCTACGCACGGACCGCTTTCGAGCGCTTTTGAGATTCCTTGGAAAATTTAGTAAACCGCCCGAAAAAGCTGTTGGAAGAAAAATTTCCACAAAAACGGAAATGAAAAAAAGATAAGAGAATTGCCGTACTTACCTTAGGGAGCACCTCACCAAAAACCGGGATTTTTCATCCCGTTTCTTAGTGAGTTCCACTTTGATGATTTTCGAATAATAATTTTCAAGTGCTTCAAAATTGACGCAAATTCTATATTTTTAAGAAAAAATATCCTGCTACGCACGGACCGCTTTCGAGCGCTTTTGAGATTCCTTGGAAAATTTAGTAAACCGCCCGAAAAAGCTTTTCTTGCCTATAGACTTATTCCGTTAGACAAGAAACCCGGCTTAAGACCTATCGGAGTTGGTGAAGTTCTTCGCCGCATCATCGGAAAAGCAGTGATGTCAATCGTAAAAACCCATGTAAAGAATTCGGTTGGCTCGTTGCAAGTGTGTGCAGGCCAAGAAGCAGGTTGCGAAGCAGCTATCCACGCGATGAAGGATGTATTTGACCATGAAGACACAGAAGCCGTCCTTCTCATCGACGCTGCGAATGCCTTCAATTCCATAAATCGTAAGGCGTTCGTGCACAACATCGGCATCATCTGCCCAGCCATCGCACAATACGTAGAAAACAGCTACACCAAACCATCACGGCTGTTCGTCATTGGGGGAGTCGAAATTTCCTCCAACGAAGGCACGACCCAAGGTGACCCAATCGCAATGGCTGTGTTTGCAATTGCAGCCATTCCACTTCTTCTGATGGTGCTGGAGATGACCGACAACCTGCCAGGAATTCAAACGAAATCCGAAGCCTATGCTGATGACTTCTCGGCTGCAGGGTCTATTCAAAACCTAGTGAAATGGTAGAATGCCTTGTGTCGTCTTGGACCTAAATTTGGATACCATCCTCAACCAAGCAAGTGTTGGCTAATTGTGAAACCAAAACAGCTAACAATTGCCCAACAAGCCTTCGCGTCAACACAAATCAACATCACGACAGAGGGGAAACGCCACCTTGGTGCTGTCATCGGCTCAACAACCTTCCGAGATGAATATATTACAGGAAAAATCGACATCCTGTGTAACGAACTACTCCTTCTCGCAGAGATCGGCAAAATCGAACCGCACGCTGCGTACGCTGGCTTCACCTCTGGGTTTCGTCATAAGCTAACTTTCATTATGAGGACGATACCAGACATCTCCAAACACCTGAGAAGAATCGATCAGATCATCCTTCACCAGTTCATTCCATCAATCACTGTTGGAATCCATCTCAATGAGGTAGAGAGAAAGTTAATATCTTTACCTACCAAATATGGTGGACTTGCTATCCCGATCTTCGAAGAGCAATGTGTGATCGAGTACGCCAACTCTCGACAAATTACGTCACATCTTAGTGACGCAATAAAGTCTCAAACCCGTAAATACACTGACGATCCTGATCTAACCAAGAAGAAGTCGGCAATTCGAAAACTAAAGATCGACAAAGTCAACGAGTCTTTACAAACTCTTGACCCCCTTCTCAACGAACAACAAAGGAAATTGCTGCTGTTGAACCAAGAACATGGCGCTTCATCTTGGTTATCAACACTACCATTGGAGAGTGAGGGATACCACCTATCTAAACAATGCTTCCAAGATCTCATTCGTATTCGTTATGGCTGGCAGCTTCCTCGAACACCATCAAGTTGTGAGTGCGGTTCACCGTTCTCGTTGGATTACGCTCTCTCGTGTAAGAAAGGTGGTTTTATCTCGCTCCGTCATAACAAGCTGAGAAACTTCTTCGCAATGTCCATGAAACAAGTTTGCCATGACGTTCAGATCGAGCCACCCCTCCAATCATTGGTGGGAGTCGAAAACCTCCCGAAGTCGTCAGTGAAATCAGACGAAGCTCGTTTAGATGTTTCTGGGTGACGGGCCAAAAGGCATTTTTTGATATAAGGGTTTTCAACCCACTCGCCAAAAGGTACGTCTCCTTGGAACCTCAACGCTGTTACATCTCCTAAACCAAAACGAAAAGAAACGACACTACAACAGTCGTGTAATGGAAATTGAGCACGGATCACTCACGCCATTGGTTTTCTCGGCGACTGGTGGTTATGGCCGTGAATGTGGCAAAGCCATTCGACGGCTTGCGTCTATGATAGCAGAAAAGAAACATTCAAACTATTCAGAGACAATGTCTTGGTTAACAAAAAAATACATTTTTTTCTCTGTGTAATATAGTTTCCAAGCACTTTTTGTGATGTGTAGCATTTTTGTGCTACACGTCTTTTAGGTTATTTTTCAGTTTATCGCAGGTCTTTTAAGTTTTCAGTTTATTTTCTTGTTTGCCACCTTTTTTACAGGTCTCATTTTCTTGTTGCCACCTTTTTATCAGGTCTTTGACATTCGTCGCATTCATACGTATATGCTATAAGATAATACTATGTAAAAATAAATTATGCTAAATATATATAGTATGATGCTATTATAAAAAAATTCTATATTTTTGCTACTGCAGGAGCTTCGGAAGTTTAAAATGACGTCAAAAAATAGAATGCCTTGTTCATGCGTTGAGCCCCTCCCTCCTAGCGGTTACTTTGATCACGGTATCACGCAAATTTTTGTCTTCAATCACGATCACGTAAAACACCAAAATAAATTTGG
>NW_027103782.1:25181-31261 GCF_902728285.1 Clytia hemisphaerica
GGTACAATGCTTACTTACCAAAATACTTATCCTATCCTACCAAAGATGGATACTTACCTATTAAAATAAACACGCAAACACTGAAGATTAACAAAAAGATCTTCAGGAAAATATTTGAATACTCTGCTCTGTAGACTAAAAATTTGGTCTACTTCCTTAAAAAAATGTAGACTAAAAATTTGGTCTACTTCTTAAAATAAAAATGTTTAGTAACGTCTACACCTTTGACGATACAAAGTAGAGGAAACACCACTATCAAATACTTTTTTCAGATATAAACGAGTAGTACTTTATATCTTGATAAACCTTACCTAGGATTAAAATTGTTACAGTATCTGGAATATATAAAAAAATAATATTAACATCTTACCTCCACCTCCAGTCAACCGAAATTCTTTAAAATATCTCCTAATAAGACAAAAAACCAAACACTCTGGAGAAAAAAACTTGAGCTAAGAAGCGATAATTATCACCTTTTCAGCAATACATTTTCAGTGACTACTGAATCATAGTCAAATCATTTAACCGAATTTTTCAAAAACAAAATTTCAACAAAAAATAAATTAAGATTTTCTACCACACAGAAAATTCTCTTTTCACACAAATACACAAAAATACTAATTTTATGTTTCGTAGGAAACTACCACACAAAAAAACATTAAACAACGAACACTATCGCTCACCTATTATTTTGAACAATAGAGAAGTCTTTCAAAAGCCATTCATAGTACGAAGTAACACAATAACCGTATTATTTGAACATATTCACTCTACGAAAACTCTCGTTTAAATAACTAAGCTATTCAGAAAATAATGAAATTTTGAAACCATTTTAATTATAAGAAATTTTAATTTACCACAAATCACACTGTACTATCACTTTCGACCATACATCTTTTACTCTTATAAGAAACCACCCCTTATGCTTTCTATTTTCTCCCTCCATTTTTCCAACAAATATTATACACGATCCTCTTGTACATTTGAGACACATATTCTTACAGTTAAAATGAAGTAGTGTCAATGAAGAATAACCTTTTCATTCGACTTTACCTTTATCACACACTTTACCTTTGTCACAAACTTAATGTAGAAACATACTAAAAGCACAACACACACCGAACAACTAATCACTATATTTCACAATTATCTTTACAGACATGAGTGAATCGGAGCTCCATGCATTATCACCAATTTTAACAAGGCCCACCATAACCGAACCTAACAAAACCAGACGCCATTTATTGAAACAACTTCCATTCCACTCAGACATAATGAAATCGTCACCTAAAACCAACGACAAGCCAACACAAGCAGCCACCAAGCCCAACGGATTGACCACAAAATCCAACGTATCGACCACAAAATCCAACCGATCAACCACAAAACCCAACGAATCGACCACAAAATCTAACCGATCAACCACAAAACCCAACGAATCAACCACAAAATCCAACCGATCAACCTCAAAATTCAACGAATCGACCACAAAATCTAACCAAGCTCTACAATCAACCGAAACTAACCAACCACCTCCTTCCAATTCAAACAACAACAACAAGACACCACCCGATACTACTGGCTTCTCAAAAACTACTAACGACTCCCCCAAAGATGACCTGATCAAAACCTTAATTAAAAGAGAGATGGAAAAGTTCCAAAACACACAAAACACTCAAAATCAAACTCACAGACAACCTAACAGAAAAGAACAAAACTATTACAAGGAACAAAAACACCTCACTAAACAAACACTCTACCACACGAAAAATCTTGGTAACCTTTTACGTTCCCAAAAAATGAATGCATTCCCTGGAGGCTTGACAATACATGTCGAGACTAAGGAGAAGCTTTCTATGGAGCACAAGGACCTATGGGAGAAAATACAAAAAGACGCAAGCACATCTCTCAGAAACTTACTCATCGAACACCACCTACAACACCAGGAATACTATGAAAGAAAAAGAGAAGAAAACCAAAAATACCTAACTGACGAAGAAATAAACGAAATAAACAGACAAGCACAGAAGGATTTTTATGAAAAACCACCAGCAGAACCAAACTCGGAACTAAAAAGGAAGAACGAAGCCCCGAACAGACGAAGAGACAACAAAAAACCACGATACCAAAAAAACTAGACGTTTATGTATATAATGTAAATAATTTTGTAAAAAAGTATAACCACCAACTCAAAAAAACATCCTTTACACTACCTAACGAACCTAACTTATTACCTGTTTCCATGACACAAAAAAGCCTTGTGACAAACCTGTCTAACTTAAAACTACGTAAAGTCGAGGAAGACGCATTAAATAGAGGATTAACCTTTGTCCCTACACCAAAACCAGCAACTATAAAAAGACAGCTTGAATCTTCCGTAAAAGATTTTTACAATAGAATATCTCAAAGATACTACTTTCGAAAACACCCTAAAAAACTCAAACTATTATTTCGAAAAACAAATTGGATAGCACCGACGCCTGACAACCAAAAGCTAAGGGCATATTTTCGCAAAACCCTTGCAGACTTGAAAAGATTTATTAAAAAGCTCTCTTCAAAACAATTAACAAAAAACTTAACATACCACGAAGCCAAGGCCCTCGATCGCCTAAGCAAAAACAAATCAATAATTATTAAAAAAGCAGACAAAGGGGGTTCCATTGTCATCCTTAACAAAAAAGACTATAAAGAAAAAGTTTTTGACCATTTAAATGACAGAACGTCTTATGAAGTGATTACAAATAACCCCCTAAAAGACATTCAAACTAATTTAACAGCCTTCCTGGAGACTTTATTTCATCACTACCATATAAATGATGATACTTTCAAATATCTTCGACCACCAGAAGAACCACGAATCAACTTATTTTACATTCTACCAAAAATACATAAAACAGCAATTCCGGGAAGGCCTGTTGTATCCTCAGTAAACTCGCTAACAGAGAACGTATCTGAGTTTCTGACAAAATGTATACAACCACTAACTCCAAAACCTAACTCTTACATTAAAGATACAAAAGATTTTTTGAAAAGAATCATTTCAAAAAAACAATTGGCAATAAAAACAACCTTTTTGATAACTATTGACGTGAAGTCACTATGCACGAATATACCGCATGAAGAAGGGATCGAGGCTTGCCTCTACTACACAAAACTATATAAAGCGTCACTGCCCCCTTACACACCAAACAATAGAATTCTAGAAACACTTTTCAAATTCGTCCTAGAAAAAACAACAACTCTTCACGTTTGATGAGGTACTTTATCGGCAACGCTTTGGAACCGCGATGGGGACAAAAATGTCACCACCATATGCCACCCTTTTTCTTGGAAAATTAGAAGAAGAAAAGATACTTACAGACCCCTTTCTAGACTACATTCTTGAATACATAAGATTTCTGGATGACATCTTTATCCTTTGGAGTGGAAGCATTCAAACATTAAAGGACTTCGAAATTTACATAAATTCCCTCCACCCAACAATAAAATTTACAATGGAATACTCACCCAAAGAAATCAACTTCCTGGATACAACTATATATATCGATGACCTTGAAAAAAGTTTCAAGAGCAAAGTTTACACAAAACCAACTGATACAAAGTCACTTCTACACTACTCCTCGTACCACCCAAACCACACCAAAGAAAATGTCATCTACACACAAGCACTAAGATATCGACTACTCACTACCGACGACAAAATCCTAAAAAACGAATTAAACGAACTCGGGGTCACCCTATTAAGGAGAGGTTACCCCCGCCCACTGATTAATCGAAACTTCAAGAAACTAAATAACATAACCCAGGATGATTGTCTCTATGGGAGAAAGAAAAGGATAAAACATAACAATAACTTCAGACAAAGGAAGGATTCATTACCTTTCATTACAGAATTCTATGAGCATCTTTCTCCTTTGAAATTAATACTAAATAGACACTGGCACTTAATTCAAAATGATGCAGAACTTAAAGGCGTCTTCCCAACCAAACCCTACATCGTATACAAAAGACATAGAAATATGAAAAACATTCTAATCCGTACACGCTATTATGAGAAATGACATTCCACTCACAAATTTAAATTTTAGAAACATAGACATGTATATATACATATTTTGTAGATATTTCAATAATACTAAAAGAAAATTTTCAATATACTAAACATATCTATAACACTTGATGCTCCTCAAACATGGTCTGCAGACCAAAGAGAGAACTTGAACCTATCAGGCCTTTTCAGAGGGAGCCGTGGGGGTGGAAGATATTTTAAGAAATTTTCGGATAATTTTCACCCTTTAGAATAGATTTTCCGCCCCCCCCCCATAAACATTTTTCCCTAAAGAATACACTCTATCCTACTCTTTTCCGTCACACAAAAGCCAACGAAAACGACCTGGGAGGTAACTACGGAACATCAAAACCACGGACACAAAAGATATTTTTCGAAAATTTTTTTAAAAAATAACCCAGCCAATGAATACTCAGTCACGATATACAAACCAATCACAAGCCTTGCAGCCTCATACACAATAGAAACCATCTCCCCTAACCATTATTTCAGCCAATCATATCGCACATTTAAAATTTAACCAATCAAATCACTGATTATGAAAAGCAGATAAAAACCAGGCTCTCCGAGGCAACACATGGAAGCACCTAAGCGAGCAGTTCCTTTCCAAATCCAACCTCAGAGACAAACACTTCAAGTTATATTCATAAACCAACAAAATTAATTTCAACATGGAAAATAAAGACAGAACAAGCGAGATTGAAGATTTCGACATGACGGGTAAGATTACACTTTTAAATTCCCCTTACAGACTATTAGCATGCTATAAGACTCTGACTAAAAATAAGGATAAGAGAGGATTCTACCACACCAGGTAGTCTGGCCCAACTTTCACGAGAAGTTATCGAAATAAGGGCCGAAAACTTTGCTTGAGTGAAAGACTTTCGACAGAAGACCTCAAAATTCTTTTCCTTGATACCAACATTTACGTATTTAAAAGATTTATCCTCTTTTAAATACCTATCCTATCCTACCAAAGATGGGTACAATGCTTACTTACCAAAATACCTATCCTATCCTACCAAAGATGGGTACAATGCTTACTTACCAAAATACTTATCCTATCCTACCAAAGATGGATACTTACCTATTAAAATAAACACGCAAACACTGAAGATTAACAAAAAGATCTTCAGGAAAATATTTGAATACTCTGCTCTGTAGACTAAAAATTTGGTCTACTTCCTTAAAAAAATGTAGACTAAAAATTTGGTCTACTTCTTAAAATAAAAAACAACATCATATGAAGAAGAACACTGTAATTCCAACTGTGATGAGAAATTTAAACATATTTCTTCCACTGTCAATATTTTAATGAATAGACCCATTCCCTATATGATACCACCAGATATTGTTCGTAAAAGCAGAACCTTTGCAATTTTGGATACAAAACAACGTCTTAGGTTCTTCCCATCTGAAGAAGATTGTTCCCTTTGCCATAGTCCACTCAGTGATTCCATGTTTCCACAAGACTGCACCTCCGTCAATGGAAATGGAATTTTGATCACTAATATTGACCCTTTAGTCAAGGTTGATATCAAAATAAAGAAATGTTGCTCTGATAAATGCAAATCGATTCACACAGCTCAACTCTACAGTAAAGGTATATTTTAAAAGAAGTTATATTTATCTCAATGTGAATGTTTTCAACAGAAACCGTTTTCACAGGCCTGTCTGTGCCACATTTGACCACATCTGAAATTATCTATATTTATTAAAATATTAAAGAAATTGTCAATGTCAAGGTAGATGAAAAGTGATTCTGAAGGTGATAACATTGTTTAAAAAAGAAAAGGTATTGTATTTTTATTTCTCATGGACATTTATAGCTAAAATGTAACTAAGGTCTTTAGTAATTTATGTTTTTTTTAGGGCTTTTCAACGTGGGCAACAAAGTTGTCATAGCATTAGACATTCTCTTAGAATGGAGAGAATTTTTCAAAGATGGGATGCCTGTCATCAACTTCATCAGAAGGAAGCTCATAGCAATGAATAAAGGTGCTGAAGAAGT
>NW_027103783.1:0-11052 GCF_902728285.1 Clytia hemisphaerica
GAAATTAGAATGTTAATGATTAAACATAAATTATATGTACACCCCCTTCTCTGTGACCCAGTGAGTTCCACCCCACTGGCCACCCCAGTGAAAAATATTTCCGAAAATGACCCATTTTTTTACCCCACTAGATAAATCACTCACCCCACTGGAATCTTGTAGCTGAAAATGACCCCCTTGAAAATAACGAAGAAACCACGCAAACCACACTCAAAATATTCTGATTTTAATGTACCTCAGTAGAATTTTCCCAACAAAAGGGTCACCCCACTAGAATCACCGCTTCTCTTAAGGAATCCATGTTGTGAAAACGAAATACACAATAAAAAGGCTCAAAATTTTTTTCTCAATCAAAACAGATAACAATTCGTTGTTTTTCCACTCAAGCTCCTCTAAAATTGGGTCGGTTGCTATCAATCGGTAAGAAACTAATTACCAGTAAAGTATTAATATCCATCAGATCATGAAAGTTCGTAAATTAGTGTATGTACAGCAGTGCGACAAGGGGCAAGCAGGGGACACACAAATTCCCTCTCTAACGCGAGCGAAGCGAGGGCGCAAAATTTTCAACAATATTAGCGCTTTTACTACTAAAAACCATCAGCCTTACTGTACTGCTAATAGGCAAGTATGTGTTGCACAAAATCGGGCACAAAATTAAGCATTCGTAACTAAAATGCTACCAACCATAACTCAGAACTACTACGTTTTCAGATAAAATACCCTAATTATTTTAGAGCTTTCCAACTGTACGAAAGTTTTTGCTTAAAAATCAATTTTTAGAGCCAAAATATCGTTATTTGAAAATTGATTTTTATCGAAAAAAACTTGGAAAAAAACGCTACTTTCAAAAACCAGTGCGCTGTCGAAGGGATAATAGAAAATGAAACATAAAAATTTGACATGAACATATTTGCCTGAATTCATTTTATTTTGAATTTTTTAAAGTTGCAAAATTTGAGAAAAAAGGGAATGGTTTTAGCCAAACAATAGAGTTGAAAATCAAAAATTTTCCTAGATCTTTTTGGAAATTAGGTTCATTATGTCTCCTTTACTATCAGAGGAGCGTCCTTAAATACTCCACTTTTATTTTATCTATACAACAGTTGAGAGGTTTTAAATTCAATTTTAAATCAATTAAACTTTTTTTAATTTTCTTGCTATTTGGTAGCAAGATAAAAATCTCTCGTCTTTCCAACTTTAAGAAAAGAGCATGCACTAAGATTAAGGTCAGATTAAGGTTTTTGTATAAAAAACATTAAGAAATAGGGTCACAGCGTTCTGTATCGGATTCACAAGTTCAAGATATTTAAGATTTCTTTAAAAATTTTAATACCCGATAAAAACTTTTTGTTGTATCCTCTTTACATATAGGATGTCGAGTTTAGCTCAAAATTTTATTTACAGAACCCAACTACAATAGGAATTATAAGGATTCCGATTTGAGGGATCTGAGAGGGGATTTTAGGGGATTGAGGGATCCGGAGAAAACGAAAGTGATCTCGTTTGGAAGGGTGAAAACAAATATGTGAGAACAAATGCTTTTAATGGACTTTATATATACGTTATTTTCAACTTTCTATCGAATTCTTGTGGACTTTTGACGACCAAAAGTTATTTTTTAAGCCTAAGTATGTTGAAATTTCCCCGATTTTTCATACTTGCAGCTACAGATCGCGGTGGGTAATGAGGTAACTTTTGTATTTCTGTTTACAATAGCGGCTCCCTGTCACTTTCAAAACTTCTCCCTTCTTCTAAGCCATTCATTTAATTGTGGTTAAAAATTGCAATGCAATGTTATCTTTTTTCTCCTTTCTTTAATAAAATCAAAATCTTATCATCAATCGGCAGCTATCTTTTTCCGTGAGAGTTTTTAGATGTATTAGTGATTTGCTGGATTGGGACACACAGCGTGCGACGCCGCGCATACGGCTAGTATTCTTTGAAAACGCAACCTCTGGTACTCAGGGTACGTTCTACCATTACTTTAACCCGATTAAATTTCGCGGTTTAAATTTTCGCGAATTTTTCGCGAAATAAAACTGCGAAATCGTTTGGGATAGCTCGGTCGCGAAATTAAATCCGCGCGAAATTTTTCAAAGGAGTCATTCGCGAAATTAAATCCACCGGTTTATTTTTTATTTTGCTTTTCTTAGTTCACTTTTTTTTTTGACACAATGATATGAATAATACATCTTTAAAATTGACAATATCTAATCTATTGTGACTACATCAGTTTTCTCATTTTCCACATTTTGGGACTTTTTCTCTTGAGAAGATAACGGCGAAGATGACGACGAGGACGCGTGGGTTTTGCCAGAGAAGCAACGCTCTGCATTTGACATTTTTGAAAATTTTGATGATGAGAAAGAATTGTAATTTTTGTACCATATGTTTTTTAGCAAATTGTCAAGTTTCAAGAAAATCGTAAAGATGACCGAAGTAATTTTTTTTTTAATTTCTTCCCTTCGCAAAATTAAATCCACGCGAAATTTTTGAAAAGGCTGATTCGCGAAATTAAATCCACGCGAAATTTTTCAAAGGGCTCATTCGCGAAAATAAATCCAAAAAATTTCGCGAATTTTTGAGCTCGCGAAATTTAATCTCGCGAAAATTAATCCGGTTAAAGTAGTCAAATTCTCTGCTTGTGTCGCCTTATCGCAGAATCAGAGCTCTGTAACTTAGGCATTCCCCTTGTTTTTGTAGATTTCTCTCAGGTCTTTGACTCTGTCGACAGTAATTAAATAATTAAGCGAATTATTAAGCGGTATAATTCAGATTTTTATAGTGGATTGATGTGGCACTCAATCAAAACGGGAATTGGGAAGCAAATCGACAAAAATGCCAATTTGGTGCACCCTTACTATAGGAATTTTGTTCTAAAATAAAGCGAACGGATCGAGCGCGAAAATTTTTACATCTCGGCCCGGGGGGGGGGCACTCAAGGTAAATGACCTACCAGACGTTCGGCCCTTAAGGGTAGGTTTTTCATAGTTCAGCTAGTGCACTGTAAGGGTAGGAAATTACAAGACTGCACTGAACTGCACTGTAAGGGTAGGAAATTTTGGTAAAAGGCCAATTTTTTGGTAAAATTATCACAAAATTGGTCAATTTTGGAGGAAAAATTCCACATTTTCTTGGAAAATTGCAAAAATTTTCGCCCTTACGGCCGAGAAATTTTGAAAAAGTGACACTGTAAGGGTCCGATTTTAGAAGCCAAATTTTGGGCCGAACGTATGGTCGATTTCAGATCGAGTTCCCCCCCCGGGCATCTCGGGCCCTCTCATATAGCTAAAACTAGTTTTAACTTACGTTATAGGGTGCCCCCCGCTTGAAAACCTTTATATGCCTTTAGAAAGGCCATTAAAATGAGATTTTATTTCAAAGAAGGAGCTTCGATTTTTTCGTAGATTTATTTACAGTATGGCTTTAACCATGAAACTTGGTTGGTAGTTTCATGCTTTAACTCTGATGCGACTATACGAAAAGAAACAAAAGTTAATCAAATTCTTTAACCTTTTAAAGGGACATAACAGTACTTGCGAAGTTTGTAAACAAACTGTATGCAGTGGATACAAAATCAAAACAAATGTCACATGTCAAAATAAAAAATCAAACCAAATATGACTAATTTTGATTGTTCAATTGTTTTACAAGTTTTTTTTGGACACGTGACTTTAATTGTTCTTTTTAATGTTTCGCACAATGTTTACATTTTACTACTTTAATGTCCCTTTAAATGCCTTCGATGTCATCAGTTCAAGATTTATCGTAAGATTACAATTCTAAAAAAGCAATTTCTACAACTAAAAGATAGTTGCATTTTTTCCCAAGAGCAATCTTTTGATTAATAAAAATATTAATAGCATTTATCGAGGGGTAAATCACTAAAAATTAGGTGTACGAGATTTTGATTTCTTTTTGATTTTTGATTTCTTTTTGATTTCTTTTTGATTTTTGATTTCTTTTTTATTTCTTTTTGATTTTTCAAAAAGGTGTACGTGATTTTTTCAGTGATTTACCCCTCGGCATTTATCATCTTGCGATTTATAATGGAAAAATTTAATTGCTTTTAATATAAAAAGAATCACATTTTTTCTCAAAAACAAAATATTATGTGGAAAGTTTTGAACAGAGATAAGTGTCATTGAAAGTTTTGTGCACCCGTTGTGCTTCAAAAGATAAATCAATATTATGAAACAGGTAAGGGAAGACGACGACGAAACGAGACGAAACGAAGCGAAAAATTTCCAATTCTTATCCCCTACAACTCTTTACGTAAAGCTAAGAGGCCCCCTCTGCCGGGGGCATACAATCACTCTCATTTTTCACAAATTCACCATTCAAATGCAATAAATGGTCTTTTATGGACTCCCTAATTTCTTTTGGATGCCAGGGGGTAATATACCTTATCGGTAGAAAATTCGTCGGTAAAAAGACAAGAAAATCGCTTATGATGACGAAATTTTTTACCGATGAACTTTCTTTGCAGACGAATTTTTCTACCGATGAATTGTTCTACCGACGAATTTTTTCTGCCGATAAGGTAAAAGGATAGTGAAAAGGTATCAGATGAAAATAATTGCTGAAGCTATTCCAATTCTCCCTTGTATGTATGAAAACGGAAACCTTTTCGTACCGCAGGCGAAAATCTTTAGTGTGGATATTGTCGTATATCAAGAAGATCCACCCCCCGAATGCCCTTGTTTCCCTGTTGAATATTTTATCTCATAGTTAACCCACTTAAACTGATGCAATACTCAATTGAAAAAAATGTGGGTTAAAAGCTATTACAAGCTAACCACAATCACGTTATCCCTCTGTAGTTCGTATTGCAGCAATTGCTATTCCTGTTACGTATAAGTTCGCTGTAGTTACCAGACCTCTTATATTAATATATAGTCTTTGTAATCGTAATATATGTCAATCTTTAAAACAATAGTTATTATTATCATCATCGTATAAATACCGTTATATATCGTTATATAGAGACAGTTGTTATTTGGTATTGTATGTAGCAAAAGCATGTAAGTGATTATCTATATTTTACTAGGGATCGCCCTTACGGTGATCCTTTTGGAAGTATACTTCAAGTTCAGAATATTACTCGTATTTAGCAATTATAATTCTCCTTTTCTTGTTTGAATATTTGAACCTTTACTTTGTACAATTCATAAGTGTTCGATTGAGTCTCCCTTTTCTGCATCCCTTAGTTACTCTGTTTGAAAATCCTTGTTGATCAAGAAATCCTTCTATTTATTGCCACCGGAGGGAGCCTAAAGCTTCTGAGGATGGCATTCATAGCTTCACGCATAAGGAAGTTAGGCAAACATCTCATAATTTTGCGCGCGTTTTTCAGTATTTTAGTCCTCTTAACGGTAGCATTCTTATCTTACGGTCTCTCTATTGTTTTATCATCATCAAAAAGACTTTTCCGGAGTTATTTTGATCTGATTACTCATTTTGAAATGTCAGTTTGTCTTTTTCTTATCCCTGGAGAGTTAAATGAATCTAAGGAAATTCCGTTTTCTGGTAAATTCCCTTGTTATACCACTAGTAGTTATTAAGCGCTCTTCATAGGTTAAAAATATTTCTCTAATCAATGTATTCGAACAAATATGATGCTAAACGTTTACATTAGTAAAATAACATATGAAGAGCAGTATCTTCAGATATATACGCTTTTTATAGGAAAAACCAGTAAGTCATATGATTCTGGCCGGGCTGCTCTTAAATTTATATGTCAATTTTTCGGATGTCAATTACTGTAGGGCTAAGATCATTCCTTTTGAACGCAAATTCAACTCTATGTGTTCGTTTTGCTGCAGTGGCGCCTGAATGATAGTTATGGCTAGTTTTAATGAAAGTAAGTTGAACTGGGTCGACTCGGACTGATAAGTTATATTATTTACATAACTTAGAGTGGTGTTATTAAGACAGTGCTCGTCATTTCTCTCAGTTCGCTCGTGACACCAATCATCTAAGCTAAGACATATGATAAGTGGCGTAAACCTCTGACAATATAGTGCCAGAGGTTACAAAAGTGTTTTTAGTTGTGAAAATGTGATTGTCCAATTTTTACCATCACGCATTTCTAACGTTGAAATCATGCATGCATCACGCGTCAAAATTTTGTCTTATCACGATCACGCTTGATCACATCATCATGCCAAAAAATATTCTAAATCACGCCATCACGCCAAAAAATAACCCCAATCACTCCATCACACAAACCTCTATGTTACAAACAGTAGCGTAGTGGCAGGGGGCAGAGGCGGAAAGTAGCCCCTCTCCCGCTAGCGGCTTATTTTAGGGGGGGGGCGCCGAAAAGAAAGGCAATCCAAAATGGTTTTTTGAACACCAATTTCGGCGCCCTTTTCCCTTTTTAAATAGCAGTTTTCAACCCTAAAAAGAGGAGAAATTTTCGAAAAATTTTCACGCCCGCTACGCTCGCGTGGTTTATATGTATACACTCAATTTTCCTCGTAAGGGGCCCCGAATTGCCAAATTTTCCATTTTGCCTCCCTAGTGTTGGTCAAACCACCGCGCTACTGGTTGAAACACTGTCATAGACTCACAATCAAAATTAAAAGAAAAATTGCGATAGAAAAACTTCTTTTTCTTATTTACACGACTAGTTTTTCGCCATGAAAGTCCAGTTGTTTTCCGTACTTCTTTTCTTCGTACTTTCTCGATTTTACACCAACTTAAGTGGCAATTTCTGCATTTTAAAAAGATTAATATATAACTTTTTTTATATGTCCTGTTAAACCTTCCTTTTTAGAATTTAAAAATCGAAAAATTGAAATGAAAAGATTAATAAAGAAGAAAACGAAGAGTTTTTCAAAGAAGAGTATTTCGCCTTTGAAAGCCCTAATCTGGGTAAAAATCAAACATTTTGAATTTTTTTTGGTTCAGGTGATGTATCTATTTAGTATCTAGTAATATAATTTCGGAAAATTTTTGTGGAAGTTTCTTTCTTTCATTTTTGGCAATTTTCCTCGATTTTCTCCACTAAATTTCCATACGAAAACAGCTATAACTTGGGATGTAGCCAAATAGAATATTTTTCCGAAAAAATCTAAATAAAGAAATTATTTGTCATTAATTTAAAAAAAGTTTGAAAATAAAATGATTCCCCCAAGGAGATTAGGCTTTTTTGTGAAAAGCATATGAATAACATCGTTATGACGTTTTATTAAGGTCCATGCCACACTTATTCCTTAATTACTCATGATGTAACTACTTAAGTTTATTTTTTCAAAATCAGTTTATTCTTAAACATGTCAAAGAAGCAAAAATATAAGGTTAAATTTCTGAAATGGATTTTTCACTATGGTCAGAGCCCTTAAGACACTTCAAATTATGCGCAATTGAAAAAATGGGATTTTTGAAATCTTACACGTAGGAAGAAAACTGAAGAAAAGATACTGCTTACTGTCGGTGCCATTGAGTTTAAAACCTTTTCTTTACCATATTTTGGTAACACTTTGCATCCCTTACGTTTTATATACCAAACGAATTCTCTCGATGAGTAGAATTCAAAAATGAAATAATTTTTCAGATTTTTGAAAATAATTCTTGAAAGTGCTTACCACCTCCTGTAAAATATGGTTTAAATTAACCCATTTTGTTACTAGAGTTTTTTCTGAAAATTTCAAACGAAATGATCCAGCCGTTTAAGAAAAATTTTAATTTTCAGTTTTTTTTAATTCGTTACCATATGGCAACAAGGGTAAAAAAAAAGATTAAGCCCGAAGAGCTAGAGGAGAATCTTTAACCTTTCCCAGGCAAGAAAAAGTGAAGCCACTTGATTTCCCATCCAGAACACCCACGCGTGGTTTTCACACAAACGCAGGATTGAAAATAAAATCACACGCTAGATTTCGAAAAACGTACGTAGTCCTCCAAAACAAAGGAACCGCTAGATACAATCCGTCGTCATGATTAAGGCGCGTTCTCTGGATGGGAAACTAATTCTGGATATGAAAGCAAGTATCTTCATTTCCCATCCAAAGGTTTCTCCTCTAGCCCCTTCGGAGTTTTAAACTCGATGGTCGGTGCATTATAGAGGAATGTAAAGTGATGGAAAAACAGCTTTTCTGATTACTCAAAGTTTAACGGTCACTTCTATTGAAAATTCTATTGTAAAAACGTTGATTAGGTCATTAAATGAAAGTCCAGAAAAGACGGCTCGCCATACAAATCGGACGGTTTCTACATGATTTGACGATAAAAATGAAAATTTGTTTTTCTTTTTTTGCCGATTACTAGTTCAATTTTTAAGAATAAGGAGCAATATTTTTACTAATGTATAGCAAAAGAAATTCTTAACGCAATGATATTAAATTGGTTCTTGTAAAACTGTCAGAAGTCGAGTAAAATCAAGATGAAGTTATAATTTTCTCGAGCTCTAGCTTTCCATATTATGGTGCGGTCATGATGCGGTTATATCAGTAGAATCGCAAGGAAATTCTGAGCAAGAAGATATAGGTACCTTTTCGTATAGGAAAGGTGTACCCAAAATATAAGCCCTAAAAGTTTGCGCATAATCAGGCTTGAAACTAAAGAATTCTGTCACAACACGCTAATTATGCAGATTTTTTATAGCGACAACAACAGAAACCTGTTTACTCGACATAAACTCCCTTAAGGGCAAGAATCCTGAGCCGTTTTTCCATTGTTTTCAAGAAGCTGTTTTTCCATCTCTTTACATTCCTCTGATGGTCGCAAATTGATTTGTTTTTATATCAGTACTAATTAATGATTGGCTCTCTATTTTGTTTTCCAGCGTAGTGTCTTAACACATTAATGTTTCGCGTAGTCCCTTGAGACTTTTGATACTGTTTTCCTATTGTAGAATTTATTCTAGCCTTTTATGACGTAGCATTTTAAAGGCGTTTGACAGCGTTGTCTTTCGTGTCTTTTTTGTATTATTCGCAAAGTCGCTCTTGTAGAGTATGAGTGAGAACAGAATTTGATATCTTTCAAGAAGAGATTTTTATGTTCGAAACTTAAAGCATTTTCTTGCTAATGGTAAAGAATTTCTTACATTTGAGGTGAAGTTTTAAACCACTATCCCGTGTTTTAGTAAGTATATTTTTCCACCTACAATCATCGACATAATATTTGGGACAAAAGGGAAATCCCCAGTGAAACTTTAAAACCACAAATGATTTGAAAGTGCCTTATAATTAAAGGTGCGAATGTACTAGAGTTTTAACTCTGAGTCCAAAAGTGCTCCAAAAAGGCTGAGAACATAGCCTAGAAGCCAGTCACCCCTCCAAAATTGAAATATTCGATGAGGTCAAATGGAAAGCTAGCCTGGATATCCAAGCTCAAAATTTTAGAAAAAACAAAATTTACCTCAACATACAAAGTTTTAAAATTATAGAGCTTGGTCTCCCTAGAGAATGAAAGTGAAAACCCATGTTTCCTAGCCAACCCAGGGCAGCAAAATAGAAATTAATAAAAAGCAGTCTTACAAGATCTAAAACTATTTAAAACATCCAAAGATTACACCAAAGTCCATAAAAAAGTTTGCATCCATAATCATGACCAACCATGTTTTCTTGGAAAATGAACTTGCCTCTGTTTTCTTCTTTTTCATATTTTCATGTAACAGAAAACGCTATCTTCACTAGCAACTGGAGGACTATTCTATTTATGCTTTAGAATTGCTCAACGCCGTGTAGATTGGCCCTTACGGTTTTAGCGAAGTGAGCGCAAGCAAGCGGACTACAATCTCTTAAAGAGAATGCAAATCGCTCTAGGGAGACCAGGCTGTAAACCAGAACAAAAAATATAAAAAACTAGACTGTGAAATAGTTTACAGCCTGGATATCCAGGCTAATGGAAAGCCCGAAATCGTCATTCTCGCCCGTACTTTAATTTCTGAATAATAGTAGGGGAAAATTTGTAAAATCGCTAGATTTTTTTAGTCAAAGCACTTGTTATACATTTTTGGAAAGCTAAGGGGTAGGGGGATCAATAACTTGGGTGCCAATTTTCTTCGGACACTTTGGTGTGATTTTCGGACAAATACGATGGTCTCAGGCTAAAATCATAGGGTGAAAAATTAATGAACATTTTAGCTTGAGAAAACGGAGACCTGTTGTATATTTTTGGAAAGCTCTCAAAAAATTAAGATTATTGATATATTACACTGTAAACATCTCCGCCACTGCTTACTCCACCCGAATTTATCACGCCTCTCCTAAACTATTCCCTTTTTTAGTGATCTTGTGTAGACGATAGGATCGTCTACAGGCACCCCTGCTCGGGCAAGTTACGGCCTGTGCAAAAAATTAACGAATCAATCAAATAACGCCAGTTGTTCCACCCCTTTTTATCGAAAATTTTTTGGCTATTTTCACTCTTCATATTTAATACCTTTCCAAAAAGTCCTGGGTCAAAAATTCTGTTTCAGCCATTCTGATAAAATTAAGGAAAAACACTTTTTGCTGACGTCAGCAAACATTTAAAATGCTAATAACTACTGGAATATTTGTCGAAATGAGCTCAAATTTGGTAGGAAGGTAGGATTCACAAATACCTTTCGTTTCCCCAAAAAAATTTTTTTCTCAAAATTGATGACGTCAGCAAAAATCAGCAATTTTCGTTTTCCTCAAAAAATGCTGACGTCATCAATTTTTGGTCAATTTTTTACATCAGCAAAAAACTTTTGGAAATGAAAGACATCTATCCACCCTACCTTCGTACAAAATTTGAGCTAATTTCAATAAATTTTCAGGAGTTATTAGTATTTCAAATTTTTGCTGACGTCAGCAAAAAGAGTTATGCCTTAATTTTCCCAAAATGGCTGAAAATAAATTTTTGGCCCAGGACTTTTAAAAAAGGTATTAAATATGAAGAGTGAAAATAACCAAAAATTTTTCGATAAAAAGGGGTGGAACAACTGGCCGTCACGGCCGTCACGATTCATCGAATCTTTTGCACAGGCCATTACTTGCCTGAGTGAATAACGCTTTAAAACCTAAAAATGAACAAATGATTGCATATTCAGTATTGCTCCCAGATTTTAAGTACCGA
>NW_027103784.1:0-2237 GCF_902728285.1 Clytia hemisphaerica
AACCTGATAACAGATTGTGTATTTTCTGGCCCAGTACGCTGAAGCTCTAAAGATGTGGGCAAAAATATACAATCTGAAGAATATGGTCGCGCGCCTGTTCGCGAACCGCGTAGAATTTTATTTGAGAGGAACAGGTCCGAGTGCAATGTCGACAGGGAAGGTTGTCATGGCCGACAACTTTTGGGTCGGGAGATATGTCAAGTTCTCTCAAAGCAAATTCAGAACTTTTTTGGAAAAGAAGCATGCAAAACATTATTTTACTTCACAAACAAGGTTCTTCTATGGATGAATATGCTCAAAAAAGAATCTTGAGCATATTGTTGAACGCAATCGAATCGCAAGCGAATATTACCCAGGATTTGCCGTTCGATTGCTTCGATTACGTTCGATTGTATCGATTATGTTTGAGTACGTTCGATTGATTTAGATTTTATTCGCTTTCGTACGATATTTAATAAGTGCTCGGCCGCCCACGCTAAAAAGCTCTAACAGAGTGATCCAATTTAATTTAATCGCAATCAAACTCATCGAACATAATCGCAATCGAACCAATGGAACATAGTCAACTATTAACCGAACCAATAGACCTATTTTCAAAGAGGACATTCTGTTGAATAATTATGTAGTCCAGCCATAAAAACAATGGTAGAGCCATGCATAATTACTGTATCATGCATATTGTAATAATTATGCATGGTTTTATCATTGTTTTTCTGCTGGACTACATAATTATTCAACAGGGTGGCCTCTTTGCAAAAAGGTCTATCTGACCTTACTTGAACGCAATCGAACGCAATCGAATATTACCCAAGAATCAGCCGTTTGATTGAGATTTGATTATGTTCGACAATCGAATCGCAATTATTCGATTGTTGCGTTCGATTACGTTCGATTGGTTCGATTTTTGTTGGAAGTTGTTCGATTGACGCCGTCTGGGTGAAATGGTGGCTGAATTGCCACCCCATGTTTTGTCAGATACCAGACCCCTGCGCTCGATAGGATCGATCATCGGAACGGCTCGATGACGATCATCGGAACGGCTCGATGACGGATCGATATGTGATCGATGGATTACTTAACGATCCGGATAGAAGATTGATGGAAGATTCAGCCATTAAAAAAGTCTTGAGTATCGATCCTTTGTTGATCCATTATCAAGCTAGTATTTCAATTGAGTATATATCGATTCGTCATCAATCGTTAATCGATTCGTCATTGATGGTTAATCGATTTGTCATTGTTAATTGATTTGTTATCGATAGGGTCGATAAGATCGATAAAAGATCGACGATAGATCGATAAATAATCGATAACTAATCATAAGCTTAAAAAATCTGAGTATCGATCCTACGATCTCCGATCCGGATCGAAGTAATCCATCGATCACATATCGATCCGTCATCGAGCTGTTCCGATGATCGATCCGTCATCGAGCCGTTCGATGATCGATCCTATCGAGCGCGGGAGTCTGGCAGAGTCCCCAGTTAGAGCAGTTGACGATAGGATTAGGGGTTTCGCTTAGACTGTCTTATAATTCTGGCACGCTTTTTATCTGCTGTATTAAAGCCTCCTTTTCAAAAATTTTCCACCCCGGACATTTTACCAACCCCCGAATTAAGTTGAGATTTTTTCCGACCCCCCCCTCTCCCTTATTCCAAACCCCCCGGCTATTAGTACTAAATTTTAGGGTACTGTACCTGTAAGATAAATTCAATATATTTTCTCAGAAATTTCATTTTATATTATAATTTTTCATATTCGTAGGTTTGGTAGTTTGTTTACATTTTAGTTACATAGTTTGATTTGACATGATTTGGTGCACATTGGTGACTTTTCCCAGACACAGTCATGCCTCACTTTTTTGACCACCCCGTTTTGAGCATAGTCAGTTGACATCTGACATTGGTCAAGTCAGGATGTCACTACTCAAACATTAAATTTGATTTACATGTCAAAGATTCTTTGAATGTTCACTCAGCTATCAGTAGCCAATTTGATTCACTCATCAGCAAGATCCATATGGCAGCTGGTAAGCTTCTTGTGCTTTGCTTCTCATCCTTTTGTTTTCATCCAGGTGTGTCTTGCCTCAAGTCACTTTAGGTTTAGTCCACATGGTCCTGGCGGCCTCTTGGATTTTCATTTTTGTTTTTAGTACTCAAACTTTTCAATTTCATTTTCAATCAGCCTTATTTTTTCAATACTTTTCTCAATCAATAAGCTCAAACTTAGTCAATTTT
>NW_027103785.1:0-5712 GCF_902728285.1 Clytia hemisphaerica
TATTGTAGTTAAAGTAATGAAAATTATTTTTTCAATACTGGCAGTTTCATGTTTTTACAAACAATCCTCAGTTGAAAATAATTTTTTTTTAAACTAGAATTCCGTTGCTCTTACAAAAAATAACATAGCCTGGATATCCAGGCTGTAAACTATTTCACAGTCTAGTTTTTGATATTTTATGTTCTGGTTTACAGCCTGGTCTCCCTAGAGCGATTTGCATTCTCTTTAAGAGAATGCAGTCCGCTTACTTGCGCTTACTTGCGCTCACTAAATCCATAAGGGCCAATCTACACGGCGTTGAGCAATTCTAAAGCAAAAATAGGATAGTCCTCCAGTTGCTAGTGAAGATAGGGCTTTCTGTTACATGAAAACATGAAAAAGAAAAAAACAGAGGCAAGTTCATTTTCCAAGAAAACATGGTTGGTCATGATAATGCATGCAAACTTTTTTATGGACTTTGGTGTAATCTTTGTATGTTTTAAATAGTTTTAGATCTTGTAAGACTGCTTTTTATTAATTTCTGTTTTTGCTGCCCTGGGTTGCCTAGGAAACATGGGTTTTCACTTGCATTCTCTAGGGAGACCAAGCTCTATAATTTTAGAACTTTGTATGTTGAGGTAAATTTAGTTTTTTCTAAAATTTTGAGCTTGGATATCCAGGCTAAAAATAACATTGCAGGTCCATTTTAGTCTTTGGTATCGTGAAATTTTAAAGTGAACTTGTTCACGTGACGGCATTTTGAAATCAGTTCATTCCTGGAATTCAAAAGCTTGTCCGGGTTCGGAAATGTAGCGATTTCAAGTTTTTCCGCGAGACAAAGTGAGCATTTCAGCGACGAACGGTTGAACGGTGGGCACTGTCAGATGGTTTTCCATATATTTTTATCCTGTATATATTATACAACAAAGTAGTTTTTATCATGTATATAACTTGTGCTATACGTTGAGAAATATATTTACCTTACCTTACCTTACTTTGCTGCTCGACCAACACGTCCTAAAAATTGTAGGGGGAATAATGTGACAAAAAAATAATGAACATAAAATACAAATTGACAGTAGTTGGAACTACAAGATCCAGTTTGTACAATTTTCATATTATGAAATATCTAATTCCCATCCAAAGCAAGTTGATCAGTTTTTGAAAAGAAAAATGAATAACTAGGCTTGATTGTGAGGATGTAAAATCTTTTCATTTAATCGGTTATTGAATTTACCTTTATTTGTGACAAAGCAGGACAAAGTTGCATTTGCTTGAATAAGGTAAGGAATAAGGCGATCCACCTAGAAGAACAGTAACGTTCAAAGAAATTTCTTACAATAGAACCAATCATAGAAATTAATATCTGCATGTAATCTTGGTACCTAATAGATCTGGAATAAGTGGGAGGCAGGGGGCAAAAACATTTAATACCTTTAAAGGGAACTAATTTTAGCAATATGTAATTTTCGTGTTTTCAGGTGTTTACTGTGAAAATTAGTTCTGTGAAATGCAACTCTTACTAACCAACTTAACCCCTAGGAAAATGAAAGAATTTTGACAAAAGTCTCAGCTGTGAAAATTAGTGAAAATACTCCAATTTCATACCCTAGCAGTAGCACCGCTTAAACAAGTCCGAAAGTTAAATTAAGGCAAATAAAATACACACAAAAATATTTGTGGATAGGTTTGGCCAAGTTAAAATTAAATACTTACAGAACAACTGTCTCTGTTTCCTGTTGCTCCACTTTGACTTCCAGCTTCGAAAGCTTTGCTTCCGCTTGCAACGGGTCGTTCTTGTCCAACCTGAAGAACGTTAAAGGTTTTATATTAATTGAAATCTTGTTTCATATCAGGCGCATGTACCATATTTCGCTATATTTGAACCTGTTTAAACTTCTAAATCAAAGTTAAAACCTGTAATGAGAGCATTTTAAGAAAAAATTCAATTAAAACAAATTAAATTCAAAAAGTGATTGTCTTTTTATGCCATTTTTATTTAAAAACTTTCATTTTAATTCTAAAAAGCGTAATAGAGCTTAAGCTTAATGCTTGCAAAGAAGATGCAGTAAGATGATTTTTTACCAGCCTACTTACTGGGGTAGAGCTTCCATGACCCGTTTGTGTTAGTTGGTTTGACCAACGACCTAACAAAATCAAATGTTGGTGCCGGAGGAGCTGTAAATAAATAGATAATTAACTTTATTATCCACCTCTAAGCAAAACGCTAACCTATCTTAACTTATTGGTCATCCAATATCCCTTATATCTTACCCTTCCACTTCTCCGTTGATAAAGATATATCTTTTCACTCTTTTGTTTTTATCTTTTGCTAATAAAAAGACAAACAGAGAAAAGAAAAAAATTAAATTGACAACGTAGGGAGCGTGGGACAAGCTCATCCAATATCTGTTAATTAAAATTTCATGCTGCAATAAAGGCCTCTCGTCCAATTTTCGTGGGAACTCATTTTTGAGATTTTGGGTGTAAATCACAAAAATTAGTTCCGCAAAATGCAATTTTGTCGAAAAAATTCAAAAATCTCTAAGAAAATGAAAGAATTTCGGCAAAAAATGGGTTCCAACCGCGAAAATTAGTTCAGCGAAATACAATCATTTCGGACCCTCTTACCGCAAAAATTAGTTCCCTTAAGGTAATAAAAACCTTTCAGTATACCTGAGAGATGTAAGAAATGGCATAAAACTTTTAAATTCCGGGAGTAAATTTTAATAAAAAGAAGTGTAACAAAATAGTATCATGCCATTAAGGCTGTACTTTCTCTACTTTCTCTACTTTCTCTACTCTCAATCTGCCCAAATTTCTTACCATTATCATTCTCATCATCAGACGAAAACTCAACAGTTCTTTTTCTTTTCACAGGAGTTCTTTTCTGTCGACTGAAGAATAAAGAAAATTATAAGGATTTAGCAGATAACCCACTCTTCTCAAGATGCATAAAAGCGTTACTTCGTTAGCGTTAGGCCTCATTTTAAAATATTGTTGCGATCATATTTACTTGAACAGGATGTGACCAACAATTTTGTATTTCTCTTACATTAATGATATATTTCGAGATTTGATTCTCATCTTCAGATTAATATCTAAAAAGAAAAATATAAAAACAGTTTTAAAAAACAGTAAAAAATCCAAAACATGTACATCTTCGTAAAAAAACCTCCTCATACAACACTCGTCTCATAATAAATGTCTACTGTAAAAAATAAAATCGGAAAAATCAAAAATTGAAAAAATCAGTAAAGCGTAACGAAATAATTAAAAACATTTTATTAGAAAAAGGACCATTAAATTTTTATAACTAGTGCTTGGCTTTTGTATTCATCCTTTTTGTTTAGTTCAGGTTTGAGATCTTTAATGAATAATGCCTCAAGAGTCATTAAATGTTGTTCATTTTTTGTCGACATGCCAATGATAGAGAAATCATCGATTGAAATCTCTCTATTACAACTAAGAAAATGTTTTCCCACTGGACTTCTGGAATCTCTTTCGAGCGCGTAATTAGATGCCGAACGGTTTGGCCGACATAGCGCGAGTTACATCGCGGACATTTAACATGGTACACTACGCTGCTTCTAAGAGGTTTTTCAATTTGTGGCTTTAATGATTGTAAAACAGATCATATTTACGCTTTTGTTTTAAAACAGGTAAGTGCTTTTTGGAATAAACTTATGTTCCTATAGATTAAACTAGACAGTTCTGGTCGTCGCAAACGTCCGGTGAGTCTTACTTACGCATAAAAAACCCTGAGAATGGTAAAGGTGGGTTAAAAAAACACCAAAAAGCCCTAAAGTCACAAAGACATTTGGGCCTAAATCAACGCTATTTCGACCGGAAAATTTTCTGTCGCATTTTTGGCATTGCCATTTCGCATCATTGTGCAAAAAATCAGAAAAAAATAATGTGCCAATCGCGATAAAAGCTTAACTTCCCTGTAAATGGTAAAAGGGAATTTCCCCAAATATTAAAATGCAATTTTTACAGCCAACAAAAATTTTCCGGGAAAGATCACTTCAGTCACATTTTAGAGAACCTTACCCTCTATCTTTCCAAGAAGCCCTATTAAGCATTTTTTGGCCCAAATTTGCCCAAAAAAATTTTTCTTTTGAAAATTGGGCTCTGTCACATTTTAGGCATTGCCATTTTACATCATTGTGCAAAAAATCAAAAAAAAATATTAGTCCAATCGCAAGAAATGCTTATTTTCCCTGAAAATCCACGCCCACGAAAGCTTACACTTTTGAAAACCTTTCGAAAAAATTTCATCCACCCACGTTTCCCGATAGTACATATGAGAAAGAGTAATAAATAGGGATGGGCTGGAGTTTTTACAAGAGACTTCATTGATTGGTTATTTGAAATAATAGAGATGACGCGTTCTTTAGAAAAAGTAACAAAATTATTTTATTACAGGTTAACGACCAACCAAATCAAACGAGAGCTTGTAAAAACTCCAGCTTGTCCCAATATATAGTGGTACCATTTTAGTTTCGTCCGGGAATTTCTCTAGGACAAAAGGAATTTCCCAAAGGGCAATATCATACTTTTAGAAACCACAAGCTATTATTACGAACGAGACACTCACTCTTTGAATATTTTCGATCAAGTGTGTGGCTCTGCCACCTATTCAACAAATGGTAAACTCGTCTAATGGTGAGTTGCCGGGTAACCACGTGCAACGTGGCCTGTGTTTGGGGTTCACAGGTATTGGGATCTGCAGCCCATAACGCCCCCCGGTTGTTTGGAAGTATTTGGGCGTTATATATTAACACCGCCCTAATGAAATTAACAACTGCCCTCTAACCGCCCATTTGAAAATTGAAATTTGCGACACCCCTTGAAAATCCTGGCTACGCCACTGAAGGTTTCAAAAGGTAAAAATATATTTGTCAAAAGTATCAAGTATAATGGTTTGTTTATTTTTGAACGTGTCGATGCCGTAATTTCGGAGGAGTGTTGTCTTCTGGTGATTTCGTCTTCAAAACCAAGAAAAAAAAGCCGTTTTTCCGCTGAAATGACTTCTTTGGCAACTTTGATCACCTTTGTAAAGGTAGAAATCTCGTCTTTGAAAATATAGTAAAGTTTCTTTGGTTGCCATTGTTGATAAACCATGTTGATGAAGGATGTACCTTAAGTCGGACACTGGTACTTAAGTAGTGATTTGGTAAATTGTGGATGGGAGATCATCCAGTTTCATCGGTTTGTAGGGAGCCGGTTCCTCTTTCATTAGTGCTTTAACAAGTTTTTGCTTCTTTTTTAATTGATACTTGATCTTTTCTTCTTTACATTTTTCAATCAGCTGCACTTTCTTTATTGAGTACAATGGGTGCTTACGAACTCTCTCCAATTCTAATCCTTCATATACCACTTTTTCTTGCTTGGATTTCTTCTCTGCAATAGCTTGTGTTAGTTCTTCTAGTGGCACCCACACAAGAAGAGCCAGAGCTGGTAGTACGTCAATTAGAACCTAAACGAAATCACAAAGATTTTGATTCATTTTATGTTAAAGTAAAAACATAGTCTACACGTTTTTTTTATAAAAACCATTTCTCATAAGAACACGAGGCTGAAACTTGGTCGAAGCAAAATCGACCCTTGACCAGCAATACCAACAATTGTTTTGTAGACTAGCAAACTTTATTTATTTTATATCATAATCATGATTAATATAAAGACAGAAACTTACACAAAATTTTCTAATTGTCTTCAGTACTATAA
>NW_027103786.1:0-2726 GCF_902728285.1 Clytia hemisphaerica
ATATGGTTGGTTTTTGGTAGCAATATTCAACAAAAAAATATTCTTTCAACAAAAAAAAATTATATTCAACAATTTCATTTTCATATTCAAGAAATTAAAAATTGGTTCAACAAGATAAAAAAAAAGTATCCAAGAATGATAATTATATGTGCAAGAAAAAATATGCATGTTTAGAAAAAATATGTGCAAGTGACTTTAAGTGGCCTGGTTTTCATATAGTTCTACATATTGAGGACATTGTTCAAGTACGTAATATAAGCTTAGTAGTTCGTTATATCAAACTCCTTAACAACTTTTAGTATAATACTAAATCAAATGTCAAGAAGAAGGTGTGGAAGGTGCCCCTGGCTAAGGAGGGCACTGACCTTGACGGCTGGTAGGGCCGCTGGAATTTGAAAAGTGGACCCTGTCAGACAAGAATGTTTGGTAAATTCTCCCCTAATAAGCGCTGTGGTGGAAAAACTCTCCATATAACTCTCTTTTAGCAAATATTTTGGTTTTTGAACCCGAGAAATAGGTCATTCAATGTTAGGGAACAGATAACTTTCCAGACAGACTATTGAAAAAGGTCTTTGGTGAATGCTTAGCTTTCCTTTCGTATTGTAGCTTTCTCCCAATCCTGGCGCGAAAAAGAGTTTTCTTATATAATATGATAGAATAAGCTACAATATTATTACACCGTATTATTCTATTACACTTATTATAGGTATGTCGCTAATATGCTAACTTATATGAAGATCTATCCACTCCGCGACTTGGACCTCATTTCATTTCCTTGAACAAATTTTAGTAGTGTTGAATATAAAAAGCCATGCTTCTAATCATAATTCACTTTTTCTTGATTAAATATTTTTTTTCTTGAATGATTTTTTTCTTCTTGAATATAAAAATGAGATTGTTGAATATAAATTTGTTGTTGTTGAATGGATATTTTCTTATTGAATATTGCTACCGAAAGCCAACCATACATCAACCTGAGGCGTCGGTGGTGTAAAGGTTAGCATTGTTGCCATCCAAGCAATAGATCCGGGTTCGATTCCCGGCTGACGCATTTATGCGCCAGAATCCAGACTGAAAAGTTGAAAGTGAGAATAAAAAGGATTCGCAGACCTCAGATGATACATTCCTGGACCGCATTACGCGCTGACGATCATTAAAAATAAGCTAGTCTTGTACTTTTCTATTACAACTTCCAAGGGGTGATCTTCTTGTATTATCTGATTGATCAAGTACTAAAGTATCTACTATTAAAGGCAATTACTACGCCAGAAAAAAAACAATAAGTACCCAATAAGAAACCACGCCTAGCTTACAACGTTACGAACCCTCACTACATAATATTGTGCTAATTTTTTCATCCTCGCTGACTTTTCTGACAATGGAATGGAATTCAAATCATCCGTCATAAAAACATGGAAATCTCGTTCTCAGCAATTATTTTTACCCAAAATGGCTGAAAAAGTCCTCGTTTTTCTTCAAATTTGAAATGCTTTTGAACTTGGAGTTTTTTAAGAGAGCTAAGAAAAGGTCCAAATTAATTTTCTACTCTATTGCTTGAAATTTTCCTTCAAAATTCTCCAGCTACTTTATGTAGCGTGTGTGCATAAGAACTTCTCATTTTCTGGCTTGAGAAAATATATTCTCAAAAACAAATTTAGTACTAGGCATTAAAATGTGTACTGATGGTATTCAAATACCTAATTTGAGGTATTAGGACATATTTAGGGTGTATATAATGCTATATAATTAATGGTGAAAATTGAGAAATTTCATAACGAAATATCGCTCAATGAAGGCACGTGCCTATCATGAAGTGCAAAACTTCAATGGCCATGCATTTTTGTTATTAAATATTTCCCGTTTTCCAAAAGGGAAATATTTGTTAAAACGGGCTTTCTCCTTCATAATTTCCCGTGTCAAAACGCCTTCCGTACGCTCTGACTGACGCCCGTTTTTAATTTCACAACGAAAAATGCACCCAGTGAAGTATAAGTAATGTATCATGATTCGAGTCGACTGATAAACTATATATATAATATATGTTACAAGTTCCTTACGGATTCTCAAGCCCGGTTATAATAAAACTATTACATGTTAGTGGCAGATCCGACTGGCAATTGTTATGTAGCAGGTTGAAACATGAGTTTTTGCTAGAAAGATGCAGTTGTTTTCACCAAGTTAAATCTTTTAAAATAAATCAAATGTGTGGGTTTTCTTTACTTCCAAACAACCTACAATATTTTGAACACCCATAATAAAGGAAGATGGCTTTCTGGGATTGGACTTTCTGGTTACCCCATATAAACACGATGTGACATGAAAGGAGAGACAGATTGTTGGTTATTGTTTATTTCTTGACTTTATATCTCAGGCAAATGGGATAGCAAATGACTTTTCATTGTATGCTGCTTTACATATACCTCTAACTTTGAACACCTCCAGAATGTTGAAAAAAGCCATTTATGAGATAAGTTTCGATTGTAGTTTTATGGAAATTTTTAAGCGACAGATTGACTTGGCGTCGTTTATTTGGTTGATAAATCTTTAGCTTCACCATGACCGTGGGATGATTTTCATTAAACTTTTGTTTTATACACAGTCACTCTTACACATGATGACTCCAGCCAGATGGTACAGACAGTCCGAATGTTGGAAAAAAAAACTTTTTACGAGAAATTGTTGATAGAAATTATTACTATTTTTACAATTTGGTGTGTGGGTTTTTT
>NW_027103787.1:0-13951 GCF_902728285.1 Clytia hemisphaerica
AAGCTGACGATTTTGCCTGCTGTAGCTTTGTTTATATAGAGAAACTGAGAAGGAGAACAACAGGACGGTTGTCGAAGGGTGACGGTGTTAGCAAGGTATCCCAAGTTGATCAGCAAATCTATGGCCCATTTATGCTTTTAACGAGGCGGCAACGAAGCTAGCAGCCTTTTCTACAAAAAGACAAAGGAGATGGATGTCCAGTCGTTTATATGTTCATGGAGGTGGTAAATACTCACTACTAACCCTTTTTGGTCAGCCTAAGCTGAGCATTCAAATAGGTAAAATTCAGTTCTTCTTCCACCATAAGACGGCAAAAAAAAAATCCGATTTCCCGATCTCACTTTGATTTCTAAACTTTCTTTCGATCGGGTTAACTTTTTGGGTACTTTTAAGGCCGGTCTCCACTTGCGCGCGCTGCAATCGCACTTTTTGGCTTCAATCCTTTTTGCTTGGAAAAAAGATTACGTCATAAAAATTTAGCGCGCGCACGAAAAAAAAGTTGAACACATTTCAACTTTTTTTTCAAGCGCGCGATCATTACGTCATATCGCACCAATGGAGTTGCTTCATTTTTCTTTTGACCAATAGCGTGGAAGATTTGCTCGAAGAAGAGCGATTGCAGCGCGCGCAAGTGGAGACCGGCCTTTAGCGTGCGTTGTTTTTACAGATCATAATGTGGAGTTTCAAGATGGCGGCTCAAGCGATAAGTCAGATGTGATAAGTCAGTGTTGTACCAAAGTATTTCCAGTGTAAATCTGTTGCAAGCTTCAATTTCTGTCATTTATTTTTTTAACTCGGCGAATCAAACACATGATTTTCATCAAGGGGATTCTTTTTCTACATCTTTTGAAGGTTTGAAGCCGTTTGCTCAAGTTTTTGTTTATGTTGAATTTTCTGATATATACTTTTTATTGCTGCTTTTTATTAGTTTTTGCAATAAAAACATATCTTTCTTGTTTGCCTCTAGGTGGGATTGATGGTGTTATAATGTTATTGGAATTTGATAAAGTTTACAAAAGCACAGCTACTGTCTAAATTTGATAAAGGGGGGGGGTTTCATGGTTGGCGGAGGAGCGGAATCGGCCCTTTTTTCGGACGGAGTGGCGGAATTTGGCGAAAATTTAGACGGAATAACGGAGATTGGGTTCTCTGACGGAGACGGAAAATTAGACAATTTTAGTGCGGAAAAACGGAATTTAGCAAAAAAATTTGCGGAATTTCGGAATTGGTAAAAGATTTTCAAAATTTGCGGAATTTTCGACAAAAATATTGAATTTCAAAGGAATTTTCGGTGACGGAATTTTGGTTCAATTTAAGACGGTGTGACGGAAATTGGAGAAAAAATTGGCGGAATTACGGAATCGGGTACCCCCTGAAACCCCCCCGATAAAGACTGGATGCAATCGTGCTTTTTTGGACTTGGACGTGTTTTGATGATAAGGCGAATCGCAAAAAATTGTTTGGTTCCCGTCATTTCTACTTTAAAAAGTGGGGGTCGTTCGGTCGGTCGAAAATATTTTTCTGTTAAAAGAAGCAGCTACATCTTGTTGAAAGGGAATCCGTGTGGACTGATCCGAATTAAAAAATTGAGAAACCGTGGATAAACTGGTTTTCGGTTTACTGTACTCTCCATTAGCATGCGGCTCGCTACTTCGATTTGAAAACTTGTAAACACAGAGCGTGCAGAGGTCGACAGTGGAAATCCAGCAAAGCAGCGGAAAAGCTTTTCGCCTCTCCAACTACCTGCTGACCGTAAATCAGGGGTCGTCAGATGACAGGAACCCAATGATGACATCACATCTCATATAATGGACTGCAAAATTATGACAAATGTTCTTTGGATTTGATCAATTATTAATATTAAATATACAGTTCTTGTTGAAATTGATCAACTATTTTTCACGCAGTTCCGGACGCAGAGTGTTTTTCTAACCTTTTCTAAACCTTGGCGTACGTTTTGACTGAATGATGGAATGGAATGAATGGCGATAACAGTTATACATATCTCTTATCAGACTCGCGAAAGCGGACTGCAGAAAGTTATGAAAAATGGTTTCTAGAATTTAATGAATTATACCGTCAGTTACACAACATGCACACTCTCATCACAACTTGCACAGCCATAACAAACAGATCCATCTGGCCTTCATTTAAATTGTTTTAAAGTTTAAAACACTGCCAGTGCTTGGCCAGAAGAGAGGACTCCCAGTGAAAAATTAATTGCTACTCCGCTGCCCTGTTGAATTTTATTATGTCGGTGTTTTTCCGCCAAGGCGGTAAAGCGATCACCCAAATTCATAGACCAATCAAAAGCGACTTTAAAGCAAAACGGGGGAAAATGAGCTTCCCCGCATAGTTATGAATTTTAAGTTTTGCTTTCGATTATCATTTGCGACCAGCAAAGTCTTCAAGATGGTTGTGTGCATGTTGTGTAACTTGACGGTACTAAACTACAAAAAAATTTTACGCAGACTGGATGCAAATTGTGTTTTTCAAGATTTTGTGATTTTGCCAAATTAGGCCCAAAAATAGGGTTTTTGTGGAAAATCTGTTCATGACAATGAGTCTCCTGAATTTTTTATGCAAATTGTGTTTTTCTGCAGTTTGTGCTTTGTGACTTAAAGTTTGTAGCTTGTTAGTTTAAACTGTTATTGGAGTTTTATCAAGTAAAACAAAAAGTACAGTTTCTATGTATATTTGATGGATATCTTTATTTTGGTACTGACCTATTGGCAATTTTCTTATTTTTTTCTAGTATAAATAACACTTTGGTCAGATAATGGATATTGTCTACATCCAACAGAAAAAATGTATCATAACTGACTGGAATGAAATTAACAAAAAGTTTAATTACACTATGTTTCTCTTTTATTTTATAGTAATGAACTATAGCTTAATTGTTTGATGTCATAGAAACAGTGCTACAATGCTAAAGAGAAGTACCGGTATACTTTGAGCTTCTCGTGGGGGGGGGGTGGAGGAGCTCTCAGGCTTGTTTTAAATAATTTTAAATCAAGTTATCAAGTTTCACAGTTTGTACATTATTCAACATTTTTAGTCTACTCTGTTTCAGTACATCTCTTACATCTGTTAACCCACTTATTAAAGCTATCTAGCTAAGCTATATTGGCTGACCTTCCAGCCTCGGCTGGTTTATTATTTTTTAACATCTGCGGATTAAGTTCAGTTTTATCAAATGACAATGATAGAGTTTTTCAAAATCTTAAAATTTAATCGACATTTCATTTGTAAATAAGTGTGGGGTTGAAAATTTAGCTTATTTTCTGAATTCACCCCCCACTGATATCTAAAGTCGGGCAATTTTAGAACCAAGTGATTCTTCTTTTGGTCAGGCTCGTGTATGCTTAAGTTCTCAAAGCATCCAGGCATAGTTTATGCTTATTATATGCTTAAGAATATGCTTATGATTCACCCAAGTTTTTTAATGAAATTTCAGAAATTTTGTAAAAAAATTGTTCAGATTTTGGGAGCAGTGGAATGTAGTTTTTTGCTTATAAAAAAAACATGTACACTTCTCAACACGGAAACGTCGTTTTATTATTGCAGGGTTTTTTTTTCGAACAAAAATATGCTGACGTGACATAAAATTGTAAACAAATATGGTAGACTTGCTACCTACCTTCCTAGGTCAGACATTTCGTCTGGAGCTTTTCGCCAGACGGTACGGTGTTCAAAATTTCGATTGAACAAAATATGGAGAAAGAAGCTGCAACCACAAACTTGTCACCCAGTATTTTCTTGACAGGTATATGATAATTCTTATATCCACATTCCACAAGCTTTTTTCTTCATTATCATTAATTTGATATTGGGCCATTCCAGAAAAAAAACATTACCCCCTAATTAATGGATGACATCAATTTTTGAAATAAATTTTGGCACGGAATTCCAGGCAAACTTTAAAGAGAAAGTATCGGAATTCCTGAATTTTACTTAATTTTGCATTAAAGTATTGGAATTCCATGATTTTTTTAGGTTACAGTAACGGAATTCCACGATTTTGATACTGTAGGTATTTTGTAAATTTGTTACGGAAATTCTGGACTTTCCTGCTGAAAGCAATTTGCTACGGAAATTCCATGTCTTCCATTGGGGGGGGGGGGGTAACGAATAAAAACTGGAATGGCCCATTGTTGTTACAGTCTTCATACTTTTAAAACTTACCTATTCTTGCAATCTGTCAAAACTTTGTTTTTGTGTTTCAACAAAATTGCAAACTAGTCCAACACTTTCTAGTTCGATGACAAAACAGTCCAAATCCAGCTGAAATGTAATCAGCTCGCGAGTATGTATCTATTCTTGTCTGAAAATAGAGGCTGATAGTCCCATGTTCAATGTTCTTTTATCAATGACGTGCTTTTTTTCCTTCTGGTAGTGTGGCCATAAAATGGCCAAAAATAACCTTTTCCTACTTTTCACTAGCTAATCAGTAGACTCTCTCCTTCCCACAACAAAATGTATTTTTTATTTTCATATTTGACTAAAGAACAAATTTATTTTATATATATATATACAAGCCATTTTTAAACAAGTCTGTGTGTAACAGACATGCAGGCTTATTACCTGCATTATTTCAGAATTTTGATATTCTTTCCTCTGACAAAAAAATATGACCATTGATGGTACTGTTTAAAATAGAATTTCATGATTTGCTGCCATTTTTGTACAGATGTGTCTGTGGTCGAATCCTTCAGTTAGGGAAACCATCAAGGATCCTGCCATTCTGTAAGCCAGCAAAAACTAAATGACACCAGTAAACTTAACTTTCTTATCATTTTCCATCGAAAACAACTAAAAACATTGCTACTTCCCAAAGCCGAAGACCAAAACAAATTATCTTCCAAGATTATGGCACTCTTTTGGATCTATTGTTAAGGCCATCTAAAATGGTGGAAAGAGTTGCGGAAAAACAAAGGCGCCCGCTGCTTCGAGGGTGGTAACGCCAAAACGGCCAATATGATCTTCCAACAGAAGGCGAGTTAGTCGCTGCACGAGTTACGTCATGCACTCCACCGCAGCCCACAACGAAGCGTGTTTCAATGAATATCATTAATTATAAGAATATCTTATGTGCTTACCTTCAGTAAACTTTGTGCTTCATTGAAAATGAAGAAGGTAAGAAGATAAAAAATGTGCAACAGTTCAGTCAATCATCGCTGAAAGTTTGAAAAAGTTTTTCCAACGCAAAAAAAAATTTCAGCCAATTAAAAGCACAGTGTGCTTATACTTACTATGTTTGCTACATCGTCTAGGCTAAAAAAAGTGCAAAAAGACATGAACGCCATTTTTTAATGAGTGATGTTATGAGTTTTTTGATTGCGGCCGCATACAGGAACTCGCCAAATGCTCCTAACTGTTAGCGTTCTATTTGTTCTTGTACATCTATAATATTGTATGACCTTTCTAGCTTTGAAACACATTTCGTGGAAGTAGACAGTGATGATTTTGAATAATATTAAAGATATGTTTACTTTGTAATTTCATAACTCTCTTTGTCGATTCTTTTGGTCAGTTTTCCAGGTATTGAGGTTTAATGTTTATTCAATGCTGTAGTTTTTTAGTCTGGAAATATTGATATCACGTTATACTTTACGAAAAACGCGAAAAACGTATATAAAGAGTAGTTTTTTAACATAGAATCTGACAGGGTAGGTTTTTCAGGGTAGAATCTGATAGGGTATAGGTTTTTCATAGTAGAATCTGACAGGGTAGGTTTTTCATCGAATTTTTCTTCTGACAGGGTCTATTTTTCATCAAATTTCATTTCTGATAGGATCAACTTTTGAAACTCCAGCGGCACGTCCCCGTTGGTTGTCAAGGTCAGTGCCCCCCCCCGGGATTTTAGTACTCCCCTTTGAAACCAGATATATTTCAAGGTATCTTTTAACTTTTCTCTGTGGCAGCAAGTATATTTGTCTAGGATGATTCTTTATATACATGTACATTGTTTTTTTCAGGTTTTGGAGCCTTTGGCGAGTATAAAACAAACCCAAGTTGGCTGGCTGTCCAGGTTTGTTTTATCTGGTTTTATTTGTATAAGAAAAAGTATTTTACTGATTTGTTATAATTTTTTAAACTGTTATTTGCTTTACCCCAAAAAATTCTTTCCACTACCCAAATGCCTCCTTGAATAAACGTCCCCTCGAATAAATGCCTTCCTTTGAGGAAAGATTTGTATTTGTACTCAAATATAATAAAGAAAAGGCAAAAGTAAGGTACCATTTCACACTAATAAAATGAACTCAGTTTTAAACTATTTAATAAATGCTCCCTTCTTTTAAACGCCCCTCCTAAAAATCAAAATATTCAATACTGTATGTCCCCTTGTTATCTGAAATACCCAAACCTATTTGCACCATGCTTTAGTTAGATCATCATTAAAGTTACCAAGGTTAAACAGATCAAAGCATTAGTATTTTTCTATCATTTAATTCATTTCAAACTTTCCCCTAATTGTAAATTGTCTTCACAATTTCTTTAGGAAGTTTCAAAGATCTGGCCTAACAAAGGAGAGATACACATTAAAGAAATTCCAGTAGAATATAAATATGTAGAAGAAAATGTACCAAAATATTTGGAAGATATAAAGCCAAAGGTATATGATTTATTATTTTTATTTTATATTATAAGATTACAGACTATTAATAAGTAATAAAGCTTCTATTAAGTAATTTATTATATTTAAGCTCTTTATTCATTCATAATATGATTTTATATAGATTTCAGTCAATGTTGGTGTATCAGGCCTTGCAGAAGATAAACTTCAATTGGAATATTGTGCCCACTCGTCAGATTATGTGAAGCCAGATATCGATGGATGTATTGGCCCAGATTGTTCGAAGGATGGTGAGTCCTCTTTTTCGTTATCATGATCTATAAAATCATTACCGTGTTAAAATGTTTTAATGTCTAATAACTACAGCAATTATTTTGAAAAGAACTGTATATCTAATTCCAGTTGGCAAAAAGAAAAAATATTTGCAAATCTTGGGTCGGCGGCTGCTTCTGTGAAACATACACATTGTTTTGCTCTTATAACCTTATAGAAGCATATTATCTAGATTCAATGGAAAGCGCCTCGAAGATGGCTCCATCTCGTTTACAAGTGACGCAATCTTAACTATATATAATCCGAGCAAAGAGAACAAAATTACTTTCTTTTAGTGTGTTTGACTACAAAGTTCGATCTTAAAAAATTGATTGCTTGTTGTACTGGCAGTGCTTTACCAGTAGAAAGATCAGACAACGCGGGAAGGTGAGTTGATTTTATAATATTTTCTTTTACTAGTAAGCATTTATTCTTTTAAACATAAAACGGCTTTTTTCAAGCGTATACTTCCCAGCTGTCGTCTACCTTTAAATGTGTTAACGTTTATTTCAAAATTGTATTTTGAAAATGAACCTAAAGTCTATCTCAATATAATTTGCAGCGGAGACAAAAAAAGCTGTAACTTTTGATAGAATTCAAATTAGAAAACGGTTTTATGCTCGTTTAAAAGATAATCCAAGAGGACTATTATCAACAAAAAAAAAATTTAAAAATGGAAAAATGAAGATGAATAATGAAGAATAAGAAAATCAACTTCTTATAGAAAATGCTCTGATCTTCATTTTTATATCAGAGATTCTTCAATCTTAGAACGTCATAAATGGGGAAAAAATTCAAAAAATATTTATTCAGTCAAAAAATACAGCTTAAAGCTTTGCCCTGGTTGACTTAAAAATGGGCTCTTTTTTGTTGTGTTTTGGTGGTTTTTGAAGCCATTTAGTGAGAAGCTTTGGACTATATCTTTCGATTGAAAAAAGTTTTTTGAAAGATTTTTTCACATTGATGATATTGATGTTCTAAGATCAAAGAATCTTACGTGTGAAAATGATGATTATAGCACAATTATTGAAGAAGTTGATTTTCTTCTTCATTTTCAATCATCATTTTTCGATTTTTTTTGAATTTTTGTTGTTGATAATATTCCACTCATGTTTGTCTTTTCAACAAGCACAACACCTAATTCTATCTAATTCGAATTCTATCAAAAGTTACAGCCTTTTTTGTCTCCGCTGCAAATTATATTGAGACAGACTTTAGACACTTTATTTCGATCAAGCCACTTCCCTAAAAAACTTCAAGCTGATGAGAACTATAAAGTTCGTACATACTGAGGAGGTGTAAATCCTTAATGGTTCAACATATACAAAGTAAATCGATTTTCAGGTATTTATGTGAATTCATTTACTACACATCAATGAAGACGGACGAATGTCCATCGCTATTTGTTCACGTTCCTGTCATCACTGAAGAAATTACATTGGAGAAAATTACAAAGACTTTAGAAAGTATTATAAAGGCGTGCATACAACAGGTGTAGAAGTTGGTTCCACGATAAGTAGTCTGATTTGTAAAATCTATACTTCATGTATATAGCTTTCTCATGTATGGTTAAATTATGTAATTTCCGCCATCACGGAAACAAACATTTGATTTGCTCCTACAAATTATTAGAACGTTTACTTCAAAACGGCGTAACTTAACAAAATATGAAAAACTCTTTCGCTAGAAGATAAGTATATCACACTTTTTAATTGCTACAAAGTGGAACCACTTGAAACGGTTTAAGTCTTATTAAACTGACTTAGTTTCCAAGAAACAAATTTGAATTGGGAGCAAAAATGAGATGGTGTAAATTTCACTTGGTAACGTTATCATTTTCATATCGATTTAGTTCAGTTTTTAGAATAATTTTTGGTATATATCTAATTTATTGACATAGTGATTTTTAATTTTTTTATAGTTTTTTTTTTACTCAAAATTTTATGATTCCCTCGAATATCTTTTAAACGACCTGGCAACAAGGGTAGTATAGAAGAATTGAAAAATGGCAGTTAAGAATTCCATTAAATGACAACTCGGATCGGTTCGAATAATATTTCAATGACCTTATTACATGGGGAACAAGAAGAGATAGATACTTTATAGTACTTTTTTTCAGTTCTTTATTCATGATTTTCACCACTGCAATGACTTCTGACATTACATCGCGGACCGCAAGTGCAACCAATCAATACGTCACTTTCAACCAATCAGCTGTTGGGTCCGTGGAAGACATTGCAATGGTTCATATCATGAATATTTTAAATAAAGGTCTAAGACCATTTTCCTACTCATTGGCCTAATTATTTGAATATTATATTTCCCTCCCAACTCGGTGGTTCATGGTGTGTTTTCTAATCTTTTCAAAATAATTATATATTTAAGATTTCTTTAGAAATAATTCTATAGATTTTTTAAAGAATTTTCAATAGTGTACCGTGCTGAATCAAATAGATTTTATTTTTGACAGAATCATCCCTCTCGATGTGTTTGTACGAGTTCCAATCCCATCAACCTTTGCGTTAGTCTCTTTTGCACGTTCATTGCATCATTTGACAAAAGATATACAACAACACTTGCACGTATCTTTAATTCAGCTGCATTGAATTATGGGATTGCAACTCGTACAAATGTCAAAAAAAGTGAAAAGTAATAATTATGACGTATGCGATGCGGAGCGCTATTCTGAAATTAATAATCTCAGACGCTGTTTTATAGTGAGACTCTGCTCCTCTCAGTTTTTTCTCCTTCAGGTCTAGTACATACTTAAACTTGAAGAGTAAGATTAAATTCACTTGATAGACCATCCAGGACCAGCCATTTAGTACGTACGCAGTGAAGTTGGATTTAGGCAAAACTGTACGTTTTGGGAGGATAGGTGTCAAAAATTTGGAAATTCTTTGCGTACGTACTAAGAGACTAATAGATTTACTAGGTCTAGAATATATTTTACTTATTTACACATACGTACAAATACTTTTAAATATCATTATCAATCACAATTTTAAGTAACAAACATTCATTATTTTCTTCTGTGTTTTACATGATAGGGTACCAGAGGCCAAGTTTTCAGAAAAAATATCGATATTTATTCGAGCTCTGATACTCACGGTAGGTGTCAGCCGAGCCGGATGGCTGTGAACCCCGTAAAAACAATTGATAGCTTTGTCTTAATTAAATTATGGAAAGATTCGAATAATAGAGGTTTGAATTAGCGAGAGTCCGCTGTAAAATACTTTGGTCCCTAAGAAGATCGAATTAGAGAGAGTCAATTTTTTTAAATAAAAACTCATTCCCATATTTTGGCAAAATCAGTCAAGAAGAGAAATACATCAGTTGTAACTTAAAGGTTTTGTTTTTAAATAAGAGTGATATCATTTGCTTACTCATCAATTTTAATTTACAAGCTTATTCGCATTGGATTGAAACGGATGTGGAGCAAGATTGGTCAGAAAAAGGAAAAGAAAAACATTTTTTGCTTATATCAGCATAATATAAGAATAGGAAGACACTGTCCCGATATGAAATATGAATCTTAAATGAAACGGGAACACTTATGTAAAAACAAAACTTTTAACGACTTTGTGTCTCTTAGTGAGTATAGCTTTTGACAGAATAATATAATTTTTCATCGAAATATCTCTTCATAACTCTTCATATCAGATCAGGTCTTCATTTTTTGTTCATCGTGTGGTCTATAATTAATATTGAACGTGATTTTTGTTTACAATTTTATTATGCTTGGCTCCATCTAAGTTTCAAAGTCTCTCTAAGGGTCGGAAGAATCAGAAATTTTTAAGTCAGTCCTAAGGGTCGGAAAAGTTACGATTTTTTTATTTTGAGAGAAAAAATTATGAATGAAAAAGTGTCTCTAAGGGTAGGACTTTTTTCAAAAGTAGAAGAAAATTTTTCAAAAAAGTCTTTCTAAGGGTCACCTTTTCAGCAAAAGTCAGTCTCTCTAAGGGTCAGGGTTTGGTGGTCCGGTACACACAAACCCAGCATCACTCACACCCAGCTTCCCTCAACCCTAAAGTCTGTTCAAAACAATTTGCAGTTGAGACATAATGGCTTTAACTTTTGATAGAATTCGAATCAAGTTGCGATTTTGTGCTTGTTGAAAAGATATTTGTGAGTGAAATATTATCAAGTAAAAAAAATTGAAAAAAAGGAAATATGAAAATGAAAAATGAAAAAGAAAAAAATCAACTTCTTGTAGAAATGTGGTATAATTACCATTTTCACAGGAGTGATTCTTCAATCTTAGATCATCATCACTGTGAAAAAAATTTAAAAAAATATTCAATCAATCAAAAGATATCACACAAAGTTAAAATTCGTTTAGCGGCCCTGGCTCGCGAGGGTGTTTTTTTTCTTTCAATAAAANTAATCGACAAAAGGCTGTTTTTTGTCGATTTTTACTACTTTATAGAGTCAACCAGCAATAAACTTTGTTTGATATCTTTTGATTGAATGAATATTTTTGAATTTTTTTTTCACAGTGATGATGATCTAAGATTGAAGAATTACTCCTGTGAAAATGGTAATCATACCACATTTCTACAAGCACTTGATTTTTTTCTTATTCATTTTTCATTTTCATTTTTCTTTTTTTTTCCAAATTTTTACTTGATAATATTCAACTTACAAATATCTTTTCAACGAGCACAAAATCGCAACTTGATTCAAATTCCGTCAAAAGTTAGAGCCATTTTTGTCTCAGCTGCAAATTATTTTGAGACAGACTTTTTTAGTGTTATTTTAAGAAATGGCAATTTATGATCCAGTGGGATATAAATTAGGCAAACAAGGGGTGTGTCACTGTTCAGGATATCTCACTCAGGGTCAATGTTTTAGCCATCTAGAGTCCCATTGATTTTGGCGCTGTAGCTCAGTGGGTCAGTCTACGGTGGCCGAGAGGGGACAGCACTTTTTTTATGGTTATGAAATGCGGGAGAAACTTTGACTTTCAAAATCATAATAAACAAATATGGGGGCGCACTGCACTGAATGTGGTGTCCCTCTTTCTTTTGAGGATTGCAAATTTTGTAGAACATGTGGTGCTCCTCAAAAACGAGAACAAGGAACAGCCAAGGAAAAGCTTACAGAAGAATCAGAAGGTACTTCAACAAAAACACTTTCAGAATTTACCAGTTCTAGAAAAAGAGAGCTGGCCAACAAACAACCAGCAAAAACGAAAAAAGCTAAATTAAACGAAGTATCTGTTAAGATTGGTTTGCTAACATTTAAAGATGGAAAATGGAAAAGGCAAGGAAGAAGATTGCCTGTATTGGTTCTAGACCGTGTAAACGCAATAGAACTAAAATCGAAAAGCAATTAAGAAGTTTGCAGAGCATGATCTAAACTTTTGTTCGACAGAGGATCACATACTCCTTTATCATGATTATTCTAAGATAGTGTATATATCTGGCACAATGAAAGCGTTTATCTTATCTGACTATAAAGAAAACTTAGGAGATCCGGAATCTAAAATAGTTTTCTTCTTAGTCCAAGAAACTGACTTGGAAGAGTACACTTTATTCAAAAGATCATCAACACCAGGATCAGAAAGTGCTGAAGCGAGCCAAATGATGATAACGAGAACCAAGAAAATGATGATGACGAGAACCAAGAAAATGATGATGATGACATGATTTCTGGAGCTACTTCTAATGCTAAAGAAAGAACTTACCAAAATGACTTTTTTGATGATGCTAATCAACTCTATAATAGTGGTGGATATAATCCCATCATCATAGATGGGGATGATGAAATGTTGAATAATGAACATCTTTCTAACGCAACCCCACCACTCCTCCATACGAATGGTTCTGCTGTTCCACATGAGGTGAAAACCAACGATTTTGCAGAAACAAATCCATCATCCAATTTGAATTCTCCTAGTGCATGTGCAGAAACCGCCCAAGAGAGAAAAACAACTCATTCTAGCGCAAATACAACAACGCCAGAAGATGATACTCTTGATGGTAAACTTACATCAATTAATGAAACTTGAAAACAAACAAGTTATTTCAAACTTGAAATCAGAAGAAATAAAGCTTGGCCTGACACCTTTCAGAAACTTAACCGTGCTTTCAAAAAGTCGGTAACACCCTTTGATGTAACATTTATCGGGGAAGACGCTAGAGACAGAGGAGGACTTATAAGAGAATTCTTCAATGTTATTTTTGAGGACATTAAAAAGTATCTCCTTTGCGCTGGTGCTGGTGACGGATATACATTCAAGCATGACATGGAATGCTTAAAGAGAAAGGAATTCTATGTCCTCGGAAATTTATATGGTTGTGCTGGTCCAAGATATCTGATGCTAGCAGTGGTTTCAAAAATCTTTTTTCAAAAAATCAAATTTCAACTCTTTATCCATGATGTGCCAGATTTCGAAATTCAGCAAAAATTGATCAAAGTTGACAATTCAAAAACTGAAACTGACTTTCAAAAAGCCATTATAATAATATTTTATCCTTTTTCTTTCGCCATCCCTTTTTCTTATGACCTCGATATGTCATTGAACTCATTTAATGCTGAATGGAAGATTATGAAGCAGGTTAAATTCAAATCTTCTCAAAAAATTACCGCAGATTCACTGCCCTTTGCAGGTGAAAATGGTTGACTAAAAAGCAGGGTCGCCGATTGGGCTAAGTTGTTGGGTATCCGTGTATTTCACAGACCAGAGTAAAAAATGAAAACCTTTTTAGATGATTATCCTTATTGAAGCCAGGGGGGCAAAACTTTAAATATTCTGATTATTCATCTGTGATGCAGAAGATATTCAAAGAATTAACTTAACACATAGTCAGAGCTTGTTTTCTCCACTAATTGAAGTAAGACCTTTCTGGTTTCATATAATTATCAAATGTAATTTCCTTAAAAGGTTTGAATACCTAAGTTACCATAGGCATAAGATAAGTTATCCTATGATGTTATGAGAATACTAACTTTCATTTGAGTCTCTGTTAGAATGTTGTGGATCAAAAATATCCTGCACTTTTCACCATAAAAAATGTTCTGGTCTGTAATCTTTCCAAAAATCAAAATTCTCAAAAA